>NC_066527.1:8762684-8809175 GCF_024679095.1 Eriocheir sinensis
GTTGGTCACGATGGAGCGCGGTCACGCTCGACCGCCAATTATCAGATTAGCACCCACTATACCTACCTACCCATCCACAACCCGGGGGAGGGACCTAAGGGGACACGGGGGGTTAAGGGGGGGCACACACACCACGACCACCACAGAGAGAGAGAGAGAGAGAGAGAGAGAGAGAGAGAGAGAGAGAGAGAGAGAGAGAGAGAGAGAGAGAGAGAGAGAGAGAGAGAGAGAGAGAGAGAGAGAGAGAGAGAGAGAGAGAGAGAGAGAGAGAGAGAGAGAGATCCTTTCCATAATGATCTTCCCTCCTCCTCTTCCTCCTCCTCCTCCTTCCCCATCTATCCCCATCCTCCTCTCCTCCCTCCCTCCTCAAAATATCCTGCGTATATGAAGAAGAATGAAAGGAAGAAAGAAAAAATAAAGAAAGTGAAAAAGACAAAGCAAGAAAGAAATAAGGAAATAAAGAAAAAGAGAAGAAGAATGAAAGAGAAAGAAAGGGGAGAGAGAAAAAGAGAAATCAAGAATGAAATAAAGAAATAAAGAGAGAAAAAACAAACAAAGAGAGAAGGAAGGAGAAAGAGAAAAAGAATGAGAGAAGAATGGGAGAAAGAAAGAAAGGAAGCAAAATAAAGAGAGAAAAAAGATAAAGAAAGAAAAAATGAAAGAGAAATAAATAAATAAAGGAGAAAGAGAGAAGAAAAAAGGGAAAGAAAGAAAGAAAGGAAGAAAGAGTAAAAGTGAGAGAGAAAAGGTTGAAAAATAAAAGAAGAATGAAAGGGTGAAAGAAGAAGAATGAAAGAAAGAAAAAGGAAAAAGAGAAAGAAAGAGAAACAAAGAAAGTAAAGGGAAAGAAAGATAGAGAAAGAAAAAAGAAAGAGGAAGAAAAGAGAAGGTGAAAGAAAAAAACAAGAATGAAGGAGAAAGAGAGAGGAAGACTGAAAGAGAGAAAGGAGAAAGAGAAAGCAAGTAAGAAAGGAAAGAAGAAAGAAAGAGAGGAAGACAGGAAGAGAGTAAGAAAGGAAGGAATAGCAAAAGAGGAAGATAATTATCTCTGCTAATCCTCCCCCAATGGGAAAACACCTGCGTTTTCCCCCTCTTCATTCATTACTTCCTCCCTCCCTCCTAAATCACACCGCTACTTCTGAGATGCTAACGCGTGAATTTTGTCTTCACTTCTCCCCGGCTCCAGCAGTACGGGGTTCTATCCATGCCCGGCCATAGCACTTAAAGGGTTAAAGGCATCGCGCGACAATTTTTTATTATTTTTTGGAAAAAATAAAATATTTTTGAAAATTCCCGGATACGGGCGAGGTCGGATACGGTGCACCCGAATAGCTGAGGGTTTACTGTATGTATATATATATATATATATATATATATATATATATATATATATATATATATATATATATCTATATATATATATATATATATATCTATATAGGGTGGCCGAAGTGATAGCGTACTGGACCCACATTCGCCGCGTGATGGACGACGCGGGTTCGAACTACGCTACCACTCGATTTTTCAGTCACCGCCGAGTGGCTTAAAACTACCCACATGCTGTCCTGAAGACCACCCATCAACCCGGACTCTAGAAGCCGTCCAAGCGAATCAAGAACGAGTTCCGGGGGCAGCATGAGCCAATGCAAGATGGCGCCACTATAAACACTCGCCTGCGCCAGAACTGGGCCGACCATCAGGCCCCACCTGGAAAAGCCTTGGGCCGACCATCAGGCCCCGGGAAGAAAGATGCCTACCGGCGCAAAAGGCAACAACGTAAAAAAAAAAAAAAAAAATATATATATATATATATATATATATATATATATATATATATATATATATATATATATATATATCTATATATATATATATATACTTAAGACGCTGCGCCTTGCTAAATGAGGGGCTGGCAAGACCTACCTTATTCACTGCTGGGTCGCGGCGGACCACTGTTTGTGTCGCCTGTTCTTCCCAGAGAAAACAAAGCACCAGTAACGGTAATGTTAATAGAATTGGGTCTCAAGAAGAAAAGTTTGAAGACTGCTTTATTTTTTACTTCTCTACTACTCTTTACTGTATTACTTTTTAATATTACCATTTTCATTATATAATTTTGACACCTTTGTAGTTCCAGTACTTTTCTATATTGCTTCAGGGTAAAGATAGCAAGCACATACCTTCTCCTGGCTTGTATTCTTTGCAACAATAAAATAAATCACTCAATGCAATTCCAACTATAAGAATTACCACATTTGCCCATCCCTTTCACTGATAAACTCCTGATAAATGCCCTTCCTTCCTTCGTTCCTTCGTTCCTAATTCTCAATTTTCTGTTTTCTACGACTCGAACGCTTTCAAGTGGGGAGTATCAGAACTGACCCTCCTTTAGGCACCTTCCTTTCTTCTACATATAAAAGAGTAGAATAACATAGTGCAATCATGCGGGCGTCTTTTTATTTGTTTTCCCTTTGGCCTGACTCCTGTAGCGTAATAAATGAAAGAAAATAACCACGTACTGATTCAATCCCATCACCTCTATGTACGCACCTCCGCATCCTCCACAATTTCGAAACTCTTTTATGTATTCGCAACAAGATGTCAACCGTTGCATCAAAATTCCTATACGAGTATGTACATTTGAGGACAGTGCTTGTTGTTGTGTTGTGGCTTCAGAGGCTCGGATTAGGCAACGCTGACGGAGCTTACCAAACAAAACGCGGAATCGCAGCTCTTCGTATGACGTCACGGGTGTCGCTCGATATAAAGGCACGAACAGGAGGTGGCCCCTGGCAGACCACCTGGCAACACCCTCCAAATGGCTTCCCTCGCTCGAGTTAGTGTTTCTGAAGTTATTATTTCTCAAGATCAAACTATTGTTGTATTTATTTACCACTTTCAATACCAAAAATTTCCTGTGTCCCTTCGGTTTTTTCACGGCCAGAGTATTCACGTGTTATATATTTTGCTGTTGTTGTTTTCAAGATCCAAGTATTAATGTGTTCCAAAGCATTTTCTTCTTTTCTTCTTCTTCTTCTTCCTTTTTTTTACATATTTTCCTTTTACTTCTCCTTCCCACACCTCACACACACACTCACTAACCCCCTGTACACACACACACACACACTCGCTCCCCCCCATCCACACACACACACACACACACACACCCACCCCCACACAAACACACACGCCTCTTCCAACTCCTACACCACCCACATATACACAACATTCCTCTCTTCAGGTTCTCCTCGCAGTTGGGCTTCTGGCGGTGGTCGGTGCCGCTCCTCAACTCAGGCCTTCCCACCCTCTGAGCGACACCCACGAGACTGACGCGCCACAGGAGGAAACACTGGCTATCGAGCACGGGTTTGCAGAGTCTGAAGGCACCGACGAGGGCAGCGAGAACGTTCACGGCATCGAAGAGGACACAGAAAGTGTCCCTGAGGAGGCTTTCGGCACCCAGAACGACTTCGAACCCTACGAGGTACAAGAACTGGGTACTTTGGTCCGTTCCGGTGACTAAGACAATGTTCATAATATGGCAACAGCTTCATCACGTCAATCATTTAGGTTGATATAACAAGTTCCACGTCATGCTGTCACGATAAAGAAGTTGGAGATAGAAACACGAAGCTGGTGTCATAGTGTGAACGCTGTTTTTGACGGTCGCTGGGACAGACTATCGTTGGGCAAATTTATGTTCGAGATCATTTCAGTGTGGAGATGGTTTCATATAGAGATTGGAATAGTTTCAATATGGAGACAGTTTCATATAGATTGGAAAGATTTATGAATGAGGATAGTTTCAAGAAGGAGATTGTTTCATATAGAGATATTGGAATGGTTTCAATAAGACGACAGTTTCATTTAGAGATTGAAAAGATTTATGAATGGACAGTGTTTCAAAAAGGAGATCGTCTTATAGAGATGGACTGATATATGAATGGGGATAGTTTCAGAAAGGAGATTGTTTCATGTAGAAATGGGTCGATTTATGAATAAGGATAGTTTCAAAAAGGAGATGGCTCGATATATGAATAGGGATAGTTTAGATAAGGAGATGGTTTCATATGGAGATGGATCGATTTATGACTGGGGATAGTAGTTTCAGTAAGCAGATAATTTCAATAAGTAGGTAGTTTCAAATAGAAACTGGATAGATTTATGAATGGGAAAACTGGATGTAAATAACTGGTTTTAATGAGCTCTTGCAGTCTCATCATGGATTAGAGAACAGACAAAGGTTAAAGATACACATACCATCAATGCTTAAGATTATGAAATTGACTTGGGAAGGTTGTATCATCCGTATAACTGATAACAGAAGAACGACCAAAATAAGAGTGGCAACCTAGGAAGTGTAGAAGCCAGGACAGAAAGAAAACCAAGTAGAGAGATGAAATTAGAACCTTTGGCCAAGAATGATAAAGTAAACAAATATCAAAGCGGTAGCAGTAGCAAAACAGTATCAGAGTGGCAATCCAGATACTGTAGAAATTAAAAGAGAAAGAAAACCAGGTGGAGAGTTGAAAATAGAGCTTTTGCCGGAACAGAAATTAATCCAGTCTATACAGCATCAAACGAAGGGAAGTGGAAAGCGTTGGGAAAAACCTATGAACCGGAATGGACTAATAACGGCTGATAATCCTATGATAATGATGATAACGATGATGATGATGACCCTCCTTAAACCCTTCTATATCCCTGTATAGGCAACACCCACCATCACGGAAAAGGTCCATTCCAACTACAACCCCGGACACTCCTTTGGCTTCGAGAGTCACCACGCCAGTAACAGCGACGCCTTCGACCCCTCTCCATCATTCCCTCAGCATCATGACAGCCTCCCCGCCGGCCCAACCTTCGGCTATGACGCAGCCTAATAACCTGAACTACCACGAGCACACCACGCTCCACGGCTCGGATGCAAACCACTTCTATACACAATACTCATCTTCTGCCCCACACACAACGTGACTGTAACACACACACTTTCACAATTTCACATCGCCTATATACTCGTACATTCCACGCAAAATACATAATCGGACATGTGTGTGTGTGTGTGTGTGTGTGTGTGTGTGTTCAGTTGCCTGCATCTGCCCATCGCGATTTCGTCAACCGCCGCGAAATAAATATCCAAAAAGGTCAAGCAGTTTTACGGTGTCTAAGGTGAACGTGAAAAAACTGAGTATATATATTTTTTAAATATTACGTACTTCACTCTAATGCATTACAGGAAACGGATCTCTTGACGGTACTTAGTGTGTTGACATCATTGCTTGCTGCTCTTTGACGAAATTCAGAAACAAAAAAAAAAACAAAAGTTTCATAAATGTTACTTTTTAGTTTCCGGTATTGTTAAGCAGATATTCTTATTTAATTTTGTTTTAGTTTTTTTTTTTTTTCCTTCTAGCCTATGTTTGTATTTACACGGATTGCATAATGATGCCCTTGCGCTAGGCAACAAATAAGGACCACATACTGGTGATAAGTTATGTTCGCGTCAAAACCAAAACACGTCACTATGAAATCATACGACCATTTTATTACTGTTTCCCAGCACCAGTTTTGCTCTTCATTGTCTCATAAATAAACATTTACTTACATCTTAAAACTATTGTTTTTAGTTTGTTTGTTACAAAACTAAAAGAAATATTAATAAAGAAATTTAGTTCATGAGTGACTTTATATAATTATTGCTTTCTAGCTATTAGCAGGTTTTTTTTCTATTCGGTCTATTTGTTTCTTATTTATTTAATTAAGTCTCTTAAAGATATCCCTTACAGCTGATGCTTGTGGAAACAATAAGACACTACTAAATAATGTCTATGCTATTATTGCCGCCACAATCTACCCTCACTGTCTTTGATGTCTAAATTTTTTTTTTTTTTTTTTTTTTACGTTTGCCTATTGCGCCGGTAGGCTTTCTTGGTGGGGCCTGATGGTCGGCCCCAGCCTGTTATGGCGCAGACAAATGTTTATAGTGGCACCATCTTGCTTGGCTCATGCTGCCCCCGGAACTCATCTTTGTTCTCTTTTAGAGAGAAAATCTAGAGTCCGGGTTGGTGGTCTTCAGGACAGCATGTGGGTCGTCTTAGGCCACTCGGCGGTGACTGAAAAATTCCAGCTTGTGGCGGCGGGCAGGACGCGAACCCATGTCCTGGATGCGGCCCGCACCCGCACGCTAACCACCCACCCACCACCTGTATATTTTTCAACTTCGATGGAGTGGGCAACCGGGGTATTCATCCTCCCACATGGTCCTCCGTCCCTGCCCCACGGTGAGCAGTCAGTCCAGCCCCTGATCTGGCCTGGTTCGGGGGAGTAGTTTGCACCCACATTCCCACCAAAAAAAAAAAAAAAAAAAAGCAAAGCAAAAAATAAAAGCAAGTAGAGGTCGGAGTCGTGGCACGAGCCTCGATCAAGCTCCGGTTTTGCTGGAGGACCCAACCTCCAGCACCGACCGAGATTTCTTCTTCAGGACTAGGCTATTAATAGTTCCTTATGTAGCGACATAACCTACTGTTATACTCATTTATTAATGTTTATATATTATACAGCACTGGTCATATTAACACTGGATGCTGGACGGTATAAAACACAACAATAAATGTAACAGTAGGCTATCTCGCAAAATAAACTAAATATTGATCGCCTACGCCTGAAAAAAAATAGTTAAGGCGCATTTGTAGAGTAGCGAACAACGTACGTTTCCCTCTCATACACCACACAGTCGTGGGCAGAGTGGTGATGTTTTAATAAACTAATACGGTGATGTTATAACAATACTAATGAGGATAGAAAACCCTTACCTTGGTTATGTTCTGAGGAGACCCACCCGCCGCTACGAGAGCGAGCGAGCATGTGTGTGTTCGTGCGTGTGATTTTGAGACAGCAGCGCATGCGCACAACGAGGGTCCTTTTCCTACTGAGTTAGTGATGAGAAGAACCGAGTCAAGGCCTACGAGAGGGGAGGCCTAGGCGATGGGGGGGCTGACCTGAGCCACTCATCAAGGTGAGGGTAAGGTTAGCCCGCGCTCCTCAGTTTCTTCCCAGGTCAGGTCGGGGTCACTACGCGCTACTCTCCAGCCATCCCTTCCCGCAAAACAGTGTCTCTTAGTGGTTTATTTTTGCTATCAATGTTATTTGGTTATGCCTAACACGTGTGCAGTTCCGAATTGCAAAGGAAACTACAGGAACGGCCCAAAAGTGCACGTGTTTTCCTTCCCGAAAAATGAGGAACTCTCCCAAAAATGGCTCCGCGCCATCAGGAGGGACGGCTACACACCAAGCAAGCACAGAAGGGTAAATCCTCATTTTCTTTTAACTTCATTCTTATATTTTAGAAACAAGAGAGAGAGAGAGAGAGAGAGAGAGAGAGAGAGACAGAGAGAGACCTATTCAGGAAAACACATCACACATGACTTCATATGTATGTATGTTTTTACACAGGTATGTCTGTATCTACATATGAATGTATGTTTATCTATTCATCTATCTATATATCTTGTATACATATGTATATATATATATATATATATATATATATATATATATATATATATATATATATATATATATATATGTATATATATATATATATACATACATACATACATACAGAGAGAGAGAGAGAGAGAGAGAGTAGAGAGAGAGAGAGAGAGAGAGATTTTTTTTTACAACAAAGGAGGCAGCTCAAGGCACACAAAAAGAAAACAATAATAAAAAAAAAGCCCGCTACTCGCTGCTCCTAAAAAAGAAACAAAAGAGGTGGCCGAAAACAAGATCAAATACGGGAGGAGAGATGTCCTGATACCCTCCTCTTGAAAGAGTTCAAGTCGTAGGCCGGAGGAAATACAGATGAAGGAAGATTGTTCCAGAGTTTACCAGCATGAGGGATGAAAGAGTGAAGATGCTGGTTAACTTTTGCATAAGGGGTTTGGACAGTATAGGGATGAGCATGAGTAGAAAGTCGAGTGCAGCAGGGGCCGGGAGGGGAGAGGCATGCAGTTAGCAAGTTCAGAAGAGCAGTCAGCGTGGAAATATCGATAGAAGATAGAAAGAGAGGCAACATTGCGGCGGAATTTAAGAGGTAGAAGACTATCAGTATGAGGAGGAGAGCTGATGAGACGCAGAGCCTTAGCCTCCACTCTGTCCAGAAGAAGCTGTGTGAGTGGAGCCCCCCCACACATGAGATGCATACTCCACACGAGGGCGGACAAGGCCCCTGCATATGGACAGCAACTGTGCAGGGGAGAAGAACTGGCGGAGACGGTACAGAACGCCCAGCCTCGAGAAAGCTGATTTAGTAAGAGATGAGATATGAAATTTCCAGTTGAGATTTTGAGTTAAGGATAGACCGAGGATGTTTAGTGTTGAGGAAGGTGATAGCTGGGTGTTGTCAAAGAATAGGGGATAGTTGTTTGGAAGATTGTGTCGAGTGGATAGGTGGAGAAACTGTGTTTTTGAGGCGTTGAAGGACACCAGGTTCCTCTTGACCCAATCGGAAATAATAGTGAGGTCTGAGGCTAAGCGTTCTGCAGCCTCCAACCTTGAGTCGTTAAGTTCCTGTAGGGTGGGTCTTCTATTAAAAGAAGTTGAGTAATGCAGAGTGGAATCATCGGCGTAAGAATGGATAGGACAGTTCGTTTTGGAAAGAAGATCATCAATGAACAACAGAAAAAGTGGGAGATAGGACAGAACCCTGTGGGACACCACTGTTAATAGATTTAGGGGAAGAACAGTGACCGTCTACCACGGCAGAAATAGAACGGTCAGAAAGGAAACTGGAGATAAAGGTACAGAGAGAAGGATAGAAACCGTAGGAGGGTAGTTTGGAAAGCAAAGATTTGTGCCAGACCCTATCAAAAGCTTTTGATAGCAAAGGTTTCACCGAAACGGCTAAGAGAGGATGACCAAGAGTCAGTTAAGAAGGCTAGGAGATCACCAGTAGAACGCCCCTTGCGGAACCCATACTGGCGATCAGATAGAAGGTCAGAAGTGGAAAGGTGCTTTTGAATCTTCCGGTTAAGGATTGATTCAAAAGCTTTAGATAGACAAGAAAGTAAAGCTATAGGACGGTAGTTTGAGGGATTGGAGCGGTCACCCTTCTTAGGCACAGGCTGTATGAAGGCATACTTCCAACAAGAAGGAAAGGTAGATGTTGACAGGCAGAGGCGAAAGAGTTTGACCAGGCAGGGTGACAGCATATTATATATATATATATATATATATATATATATATATATATATATATATATATATATATATATATATATATATATATATATATATATATATATATATATATATATATATATATATATATATATATATATATATATATATATATATATATATATATATATATATATATATATATATATATATATATATATATATATATATATATATATATATATATATATATATATATATATATATATATATATATATATATATATATATATATATATATATATATATATATATATATATATATATATATATATAGAGAGAGAGATGTGGTTTTATATATATCTGTATATCTATATCAATCTTTATTTTTAACTATCTATCTATCTATCTACTACTTTTATAAATTCAATTATTCTATATATTTTATATATACATTATGTTTTGCAGGTGTGTGAGCTGCATTCTAGGCCCGAGGACATCATGCGAGAGGCAACGCACTTCGACGAGAAGACTGGAAGGAAACTTTGCGCGAGCTTGATGAAGATTCGCCTTTAGGATGGTGCTGTTCCTTCCCAATTACCTAACTGCCCTTTCTATTTATCGGGACCTGCACATGTTAGATAACGAGGAGGGATCAATCTGTTATACAAGTGGCAATAGAGAGAAGTAAAACAGATGAAGAAAACCATTGGAAGAGTAGAGAATTATGTAATTTAGCTGAACTGAAGGAACAGTTAACTGACATAGATAAATACTGGACAATAATTAATGATGAAGGTATTATACATATATGCCATTTTATGCATTCACCACAGCCACAGGTTGTTATATATGTAGTCTTCAAGCCTGACTGCTCCTTGCTTGCTTATGCACATGGCCATAAGGTTGAGAAGCTAGGAGCTTACCATATGCCTTCAAGGATTACAGACATTGACAAACTTGAAGAACTTCTGTACAAATTGCACATGTGATGTATAAGTGAAGTGTTTCTTTACCATTAACATTTAAGAAATAAACTAAGTACGGTTCTTTCTTTTCTTGAAAATAAGCACTATATTAGAGAGCATCATGTTTTCATCAACAAAGTACAGTATCTAACACCTAATGAATATATGAAAAAGCAGTAAGAAGGGCAGTACTATAAGCCTTAATGTCATCAAGGGTAAGTCATTATATTGTGGGACACACGGAGGCAGACACCATATCGTACAGGGCTGGCTGGGTGGAGGTGGATGGGTGCCAGTCTTACCACCAGGAGTCTAGAGGGGGGGGGGGGGGGGGGGTCAAAAGGTTGCCAGAGATGAAAGGTGTTCAAATTCGTCTAAAGACATATAACTTTAAAATAACGTCTAACATACCATGTGAAATTCAAACAATATTTTTTTTCTTCTTGTTTTCAAAGAGGTACAGTACTAAATTCCTCCTCGAGAAAGGTCAAGGTCTATAGATTTCTATGCCCTCTCTGGACTTAACCCTCAGAAGGCTTATGGCCCTGGTGGAGTGCCTCCAAATTGTCCTTAAAAAATGTGGCTCCGTGCTGACACCCTGCCTGATCAAACTCTTTCGTCTCTGCCTATCAATTACCTATTTCCTTCCTGCTGGAAGTACGCCTACATACAGCCTGTGCCTAAGGAGGGTTACCATTCCAATCCCTCAAATTACCGCCCTATAGCTTTTTTTAATTTTTTTAACAACAAAGGAGGCAGCTCAAGGGCACACAAAAAAAGAAAACAATAATAAAAAAAAGCCCGCTACTCGCTGCTCCTAAAAAGAAACAAAAGAGGTGGCCGAAAGCAAGATCAAATACGGGAGGAGAGATGTCCTGATACCCTCCTCCTGAAAGAGTTCAAGTCGTAGGCAGGAGGAAATACAGATGAAGGAAGATTGTTCCAGAGTTTACCAGCGTGAGGGATGAAAGAGTGAAGATGCTGGTTAACTCTTGCATAAGGGGTTTGGACAGTATAGGGATGAGCATGAGTAGAAAGTCGAGTGCAGCGGGGCCGCGGGAGGGGAGGCGGCATGCAGTTAGCAAGTTCAGAAGAGCAGTCAGCGTGGAAATATCGATAGAAGATAGAAAGAGAGGCAACATTGCGGCGGAATTTAAGAGGTAGAAGACTATCAGTATGAGGGGGAGAGCTGATGAGACGAAGAGCCTTAGCCTCCACTCTGTCCAGAAGAGCTGTGAGTGGAGCCCACCCACACATGAGATGCATACTCCATACGAGGGCGGACAAGGCCCCTGTATATGGACAGCAACTGTTCAGGGGAGAAGAATTGGCGGAGACGGTACAGAACGCCCAGCCTCGAGGAAGCTGATTTAGTAAGAGATGAGATATGAAGTTTCCAGTTGAGATTTTGAGTTAAGGATAGACCGAGGATGTTTAGTGTTGAGGAAGGTGATAGCTGGGTGTTGCCAAAGAATAGGGGATAGTTGTTTGGAAGATTGTGTCGAGTGGATAGGTGGTGGCGTTGAAGGACACCAGGTTCTTCTTGCCCCAATCGGAAATAATAGTGAGGTCTGAGGCTAAGCGTTCTGCAGCCTCCAGTCTTGAGTCGTTAAGTTCCTGTAGGGTGGGTCTTCTATTAAGGTGACATTGGGCAATGGCACAACGAAGTCGTTGTCAAAACCTCATTTCTTTATATTCCAGATATTTTTTTCTTTATTCATGTTAACATTTATCCTTTCAGTATTAAGTATAAAATTATATCCACGGGAAATATCTGCTTTTTAGCATAATTCTGTTGGAACAGAAACAAATACATAACTCACATACAAAAGAATTTTATGATAAAATATCATTATTTCATGAAGAGTTGACAAATTGCAATGAAGAGCTTCCTTTTACTAAGTACCACAGACTCTTAATTTCAATGAGAGCATACCAACCGTGAACACGGAAAACAGCTTTACATTTCTGACACCAGACTCTGGTTCGCTCATGAAACTCGGCACATCTGGTTTGCTTGCAGGATACCTTTGTGTGTACACCATCATGGTCTTTCTTACCATCTAGTGTACTCTCCTTTCTACACCCCCACTACCTGGACATCTCTTTGACATCCCCAATTTGCCGACTCGGCAGATCTAGATTGTGAAAAGTGTGGAGATAGTGATGAATTTCAGGGAATATGTTCCTTTTAATACTGCTTGAAATATGTTCATTCTTTACATTAGGTTTTGATTCGCTAAAAATGCCAATGTACAGTCGGCTATAGAGAGTAGTGACACAATGTCCAGTAAGTTTCGTTCAGAAAGCTACATCTGGCAACCCTCCACGCGACATGAAAATTATTATATCCTATCGAAATCGTACTGTTATGGTGATCGGTGGTCACAGGTGCACTCTCCATAATTTTAAGATAGATATTTATCAAAAGTGCCTGTCGCTAACGCTTAATAAATATTTTTTCTTTAGGCTCTATCGCTATATTTTGACACGAGCTTTTAGTTTCGGTCAAATTTAGTCAAGAGCAATTCAAAGTTGTTTATCAAACTATGATACATTTAAAAATATACTGCACTTATTAAGGGAGTTGTTATGCCTTACAACTTAAAAAATAAATCCCTGACAGCCGAGATCTTGTTCTTTATTAAAAAAAAATATACGTAATAATAGGCTATAAACGTTCACATGATGGCGTCGTCGACCGCGGGCTTTTCCGCGCTCGCACTCAAAACACACACACACACACACACACACGTATTTATACTTAGATATTACGTAATCTTCACGGAGAAATGATTTTAGATTTTTGATGATCTGAATTGTCTTTGAGGCTTTATAGTGACGGGAATTAAGGCTGCGAGTTAAACAGACCCTCGCGCCTATTTGCTGTTTGATGGTAGGAGCATTAGTCACTGCCTGCCTCTGTGAAGGACAGGATTGCACACGCTATTTTCAAACTTTAATAGGAAAAAGTGTTACAGACTCTTCGTGATGTTTTATATCGTCATCATCATCATCATATGTAGAAGACATTCATTATCGCATTTCTAAATTGAATTCATGTAATCTGGTATATTTCTAACTACACTATTTTATAATATAATATAATACTATACAATATTATAATTTCACGGTCACACACACTGTACACACTGATACGCGTCACTAACATCACCAGTGAATGCGTCACCGTGGTATAGTTGCCAGATGCCGCCACCAGGCTAAACATTCTGAAAACCGTGACATTACTCTCTAACGTCGACTGTACTTAGATGTCAAGTACTCTCAACAACAGAACAGAAATGAACACCTTTATTTCTTTGTGAGTTATGTTTAGTTACTTTAGTACATGAATTCTTATTCAAAGAATATATATATTTTTTTATTTATATTTTATTTATTTATTTATTTTTACGTCGGAGCCTGTAGCACCGGTAAGCTATCTTAGGGGGCCTGGTGGTCGGCCCCAGCTCATCTTGGTGCAGGCAAGTGTTTACAGCGGCGCCATCTTTTCTTGGCTCATGCTGCCCCCCGGAGCTCATTCTTGAATAACTTGGACAGTTCTTCTAGAGTCCGGTTTGATGGGTAGTCTTCAGGACAACATGTGGGTAGTCTTAGGGCACTCGATGGTGACTGAAAAATTCCAGGTAGTAGCGGCGGATTCGAACCAGAGTCGTTCAGAACGGGGTGAATGCGGGGCCCGCACGCTAACCACTCAGCCACAAGAAATTTTATTATAACTGAACAACAGACATTCAAAATACTTAATATGTGTATCGAATTCTTCATTACAACCTCAAGTATTGTTGCAATCTCATGACGAGTCAAACTGAAACCAGAAAACAATGATCCGCACTCAATGGAGAAAGACTGAATTGTTGAGTGTATGCCCAATGTCACCTCGAGGTGACAGTCGTGAGTTTCATTGAGATTACCTCATATTAACAAATAATCATTGTGCTGTTACACCCACTAGTGTTTTCATTAGGCATTTAACTGTTGAGAAACACAGAGGAAAGGTTATTTAAAATTGTGTTTATATTGCATGAATACATTGTTTTGGCATAGGTGAAGAGGGATGAAAAACGGGAGCACCACATGTTCTTTCATCAACTGCCAGAGCTAACGTAAACAAAATATAATTCCCCAGAGCTAAAATACAAAAAAGGAAGTGTTAAACATTATAAACGGATTATCAATGCAAAATTTTGTAAGGCGTTAGAGATATGTCCATTTAAAAAAGTGTCACCTGTAGGTGACATTGGGCTTTCCCGGGTTAATTAAAGAGGAGTTTCTCTTTTCTTCTCTTGAAACAACTACAAAGGCCTCGGATAATTTGGAAAAGGTTTCATCTTTCTTTAAATCAAAAAATCTTTTGTGGGATACTATCCGTAAGTGCTGGACAAATGGAGCACCAGCTATGTTGGGAACAAAATCAGGATTTCAAGTTTGTGTGAGAAAGCGAGCTCCAAAAGTGAAAGGAATTCACTCTATGATCCATCGTCAGGCACTGGCCTCAAAAACACTTCCAGCTCCACTAGGGAAGGTTTTAGATCAAACAATTCAAATTGTAAATTTTCTCAAAAGAGGAGCTCACAACTCACGACATTTCAAGCAGTTATATTTTGACATGGATGCAGGCCATCATTTGCTTCTTTTCCACACAAATGTTCGATGCCTGTAAAGAGGAAATGCAACTGAGCGCATATTTGTGCTTAGAAATGAGCTCAAATTATTTACTGAAGTTCAGGGTAAGATGGGATTTTTTGACTGGGAATGGATCATGCGCCTTGCCAATTTGGTTGATATTTTTGAGCAGCTGAATAAACTGACTCTTCAGATGCGAGGAAGGAATACAACCATCATGAAATTTGTGGATGCCTTGAAAGCTTTCATGAGCAAGCTGGAAAATTGGAAGAGAAAGGTCAATATCAAAAACGTTGCAATATTTGAGAAAATGTCATCCGTTTTTGTTAGTGATCGTTAATGATCCACAATTTGCAAAATATAAATTTTACAGCATTTGACAGCACTGGAAAATTAATTCAGCTGATATTTTCTTGAACTCAGTGATGATGAGTTGGATTTAGTGCAAAATCCGTTCATATTGTCAGTTGAAAAAGTTCCAGATGATTGTCAAGATGAATTTCTGGAGCTGAAAACTGATTCGGGATATATTCAATGAGAAATCAGTCACAGAATTTTGGCCCTTGACGTGCGATTCCCACCTAAAAGTGGCAGAAAGATCTATCCATGTATTGTTTCCATTTGTGTCGACATATCTTTGCGAGTCATGCTTTTCAACTCTGTTGCAAATAAAAACGAAGCAACGTAGTAGATTATAGGTTGAAAATGACCTGCGTTGTGCCCTTTCAAGCACTCTTCCACATATCCCAGAATTGGCGAAGAAAAAACAATCAGGTTTCTCATTAACTGTAATCTTTATCTGAATAAAATGGATTATATATTTACACTATCCTGGTATTCTATTGAACTTTTTGTTTATTGAATTACAATACCTGGCATTCTATTTTTGTTTATTAAATTACAATAACCTGACATTTTATTTTGTTTATTGAATTACAAGACCCTGGCGTTCTATTTTTGTTTATTGAAATACAATACCCTGGCATTCTTTTTATTTTATACTTTTTGTTTATTGCAATATGCTTCGGTTTGCTCTGTTAAGTAATGAATTATGAATATAAAAAAAAAATACTTTACTTTTATTCAAGTTTTAAAATCCATCAAAATTTTCAATCATATTCATACTTCATACTTCATATAAGAACATAAGAACGCAGGAGTCTACAAGAGGCCGGTAGGCCTGTACGAGGCAGCTCCTTTGACCCTAAGCTCCCGTGTATCTAACCCCACCTAATATCGCTGTCCATGAATTTATCTAGTCTATTTTTGAATGTGACAATTGTATTGGCACTCACCACATGACTGCTAAGCCTATTCCACTCATCCACCACCCTGTTAGTAAACCAATTTTTGCCTATGTCCCTGTTGAATCTGAATTTATCCAGTTTAAACCCATTACTTCGTGTCCTACCCGGTTCTCTTACCAACAAAACCTTATGAATGTCTCCCTTATTAAAGCCCTTCATCCATTTATAAACCTCGACCATGTCTCCACGCACCCTTCGCCTTTCTAGAGAATGCAAGTTTAACTGTTTGAGTCTTTCCTCGTATGGCAAGTTTCTCAACCCCTGAATCATCTTAGTCATCCTCCTCTGCACCGATTCTAACATTTTGATATCCATTCTATAGTAAGGTGACCAGAACTGAACCGCATAGTCAAGATGAGGTCTAACTAATGCTAAATATAATTTGAGGTTGCTTACGCTCCTTGAAATAAATCCCAGTACCCTATTAGCTCGATTTCTAGCTTGAATGCATTGTGCCCTTGGACGGAGATCAGAGCTCACTAAGACCCCTAATCCCTC
This sequence comes from Eriocheir sinensis, assembly GCF_024679095.1. Classification (NCBI taxonomy): domain Eukaryota; kingdom Metazoa; phylum Arthropoda; class Malacostraca; order Decapoda; family Varunidae; genus Eriocheir; species Eriocheir sinensis. The sequence goes on from NC_066527.1 coordinate 8,779,285, forward strand.
TCGCACCCAGACCTGCTTATGAGAGTGTCATTTAAGCAATAGTTATGTGAGGGGTTGTTCCTACCTACACTCAGAATACTGCACTTCCCTACATTGAACTCCATCTGCCATTTATCCGCCCAGTCATACAATCTGTTGAGTTCACCTTGAAGAATACTAGCGTCCCGATCCGACTCAATTACTCTACCGATCTTGGTATCATCTGCAAATTTACTAACATCACTACTAATTCCTGTATCTAAGTCATTGACATAAATAATAAACAAAAGTGGACCTAATACCGAACCTTGTGGGACCCCACTCGTAACACATCCCCAGTCAGATCTTTTACCATTGATTTGCACTCTTTGCTTCCTATTGCTAAGCCACGCCTTGACCCAGTTCAAAACTTTACCCTCTACTCCGTGAGCCTGTAATTTAAGCAACAGTCGTTGGTGAGGAACTTTGTCAAACGCTTTACTAAAATCAAGATAGATTACATCATAATTTTCATCTCTGTCAACCGCCTCAAATACTTTATTGTAGAAGGACAAGAGATTGGTGAGGCATGACCTACCTTTTGTGAACCCATGCTGCGAGTCGTGAATTAAGCTATGTTTCTCTAAATGCTCCCGAATGTTCCTGGCTATTATGGACTCAAGCATCTTGCCTATAACCGATGTTAAGCTAACTGGGCGATAGTTTGAAGCAACTGACCTGTCCCCCTTTTTAAAAATCGGCGTCACATTAGCTACTTTCCATAGGCTCGGCACATAGCCAGTATTTACCGACATCTTAAAGATGTCGGTTAGTGGGTCACTGAGTACATCACCTAATTCCTTTAATACCCTCGGAAATATCCCGTCAGGACCTGGCGACTTGTTCTTCTTAAGCTTATCTATCTCATCCTGAACTACTTGCCTGGTAATGATTATATCCCTCAAAATGTTGCCATCCCCGCCCTCGTACACTTGAACTCTTTCCGGTATAGTCGTTCGATCCTCCTGTGTGAATACTGAAAGGAAGTAGTCGTTCAACAATGTGCTCATATTTTCGTAATTTTCTACTACCTCCCCTGTGTTTGTTTTCAGCAGTCCAATTTTCTCCCGTGTTTTTGTTCTACACATCTAAAAGAAGCCCTTAGGATTACTTTTCGCCTCATTTGCTACTTTGATCTCATAGTTCCTTTTTGCTATCCTGGTGTTTTTCTTAACTAATCTAGATAGTTCGACGTACCGGCCCCTGAGATGTGTTTCACCATTCTTTATTTTCTGATAAATTCCCTTCTTTAACCCAATCTCGTGTTTTAGTCCACGAGTCATCCACTTAGGATCATTGTTTTCTTTTCTAAGTGTTCGCTGTGGTATATGCTGTCCTTGCCCCTCTACTATTACTCTAACTAAGTTATTGTAAGACATTTCTACCTGGTTCTCCTGGCTCTCCAATCCGCAGTTCTGGCCCCCATGAATCCCTAAATTATCCCAGTTTGCCCCTTCAAAATGTCTTCGAAGCCCCTCGTAATTTGCTCTTCTGAAATCTGGCACTAACACTGGGTTTGGTTCGCGGGTTACCACCCGTTCTGTGGTCACTATTTCCTAACTCTCCGCCCACCTCCAACTCACGTAGCAAGTTCCCATTATTGTTTAGGACTAAGTCTAATGTGTTATCTCCTCTGGTAGGCTCAGTAACTACCTGCTTAAGGAAATTATCTTGTATAACTTCAAGAAAGTCCTCGGCTTCCAGGTCACCCACTAGGTCTTCCCAGTTTATATTCCTATAATTAAAGTCCCCCATTACGCAGACATTTCTACTCATACTCGCCCTGCCAATCTCCTGTAGTAATATACTCGTGTCCTGCCTGTTAAGGTTGGGTGGCCTGTACATAACTCCTAGAGTTAGTTTTTCTTTCCCTTTGTGAACGTCCACCCAAACTGATTCTGAATCCATGTTAGTTTTGACTGAATTGTTAACTAAACATTTAAGTGAGTCTTTAACATATAGCGCAACTCCACCTCCCTTTCTGCCCCTTCTGTTACTAAATCAGCTTCCGCTAGGCTGGGCGTTCTGTACCGTTCTGTACCGTTCTTCTCCCCCGCACAGTTGCTATCCATTTACAGGAGCCTTGTCCGCCCTCGTATGGAGTATGCATCTCATGTGTGGGGGGGGTCCACTCACACAGCTCTCCTTGACAGAGTGGAGTCAAAGACTCTTCGTCTCATCAGCTCTCCTCCTCATACTGATAGTCTTCTACCTCTCAAATTCCGCCGCCATGTTGCCTCTCTATCTTCTATCGATATTTTCATGCTGACTGCTCTTCTGAACTTGCTTACTGCATGCCTCCCCCCCCTCCCGCGGCCTCGCTGCACACTCATGCTCATCCCTATACTGTCCAAACCCCTTATGCAAGAGTCAACCAGCATTTTCACTCTTTCATCCCTCACGCTGGTAAACTCTGGAACAATCTTCCTTCATCTGTATTTCCTCCAGCCTACGACTTGAAACTCTTTCAAGAGGAGGGTATCAGGACACCTCTCCTCCCGAAATTGACCTCTCTTTTTGGACACTCCTTTGACCTCTATGCAGGAGCAGTGAGTAGCGGGCTTTTTTTTTTCTTTGCGCCCTTGAACTGCCTCCTTAGCTGTAAAAAAAAAAAAAAAAAAATCGCTCTTAGATTTGTAACACTCCACTATACGTAGAAATAATTCATATAAATGTACATATATTAATATGGAAAAAAAATCAAGGATTTTCAGTATTAATATATGCATAATATTTGGAATGCACCTTTTGAGACAGGCAATCTTGGAAAGGGGCGAATGACATTCTGACATATGGTGAAAGGGGTGCATGGGGCAAAAAAGGTTGAGGACCACTGATCTATAACGTGACTTACCACGTTGATTACTCTTGCTTAGTTAGTCCATCATTATGAACAGACTGTACCGTTTCAGTTAGCAAGCCTCCAGACACCTGTACCTTGGTCTTGGCCCAGGAGACCTGCAGTCGCATGGCTTCGTCTCCTCGTGCAGTGCCTCAAGAGCCGTCACCAGAACCACCTGTGACTCCGCAAGGATTACTGCATCATCGTCAAAAACAAGGTCAGTGAATTGTATTGCCAACAGATGCTCTACAATAATTCTGATCCACAACTGTGCCTAGTACCCAGTTCATGCAAGTATTTAAAACCTATGGGGCAAGGACAACCCTGCCTCATTCCTGCGTTCACAGGAAAGCTGGACAAGCCTCCCACACACACTTCAAGGCACTCTTTGTCCCAGAATACAGGCCAGTCAGCAAACCAATAGTCCTTGCAGGAATCCCTCGGAGTCGCATGAAATCCCGGAGTGTCTCGCAATGCACCGAATCAAACGCCTTCTTGAATTCGACATAGGCTGCAAGAATCCCCTGTCCACTAGAACGCGAAGCGTTAGGATACGATCAATTGTTGACATATCAGGCGTGAACCCAGACTGCTCAAGCGCGGTCGGAACCCCAAGTAAAACCGGAGCGGGGTCGATTCTCGCCCCACGTCCCTGACCTCTGCTGCTTACTTTGTTATTAGCAAGGATAGAGTTTTGCTGGGGGAGGGGATACAACCCTCTCCCCCAAACCAGCCCAGATCAGGGGTTGGACTGATTACTCAGAATAGGACAGGGACGCAGGACCACTGGGAGGATAAATCTCGGTTATCCAAAAAATAAGCATGGATAGGAGGGAGAGAAAATTAAAGAAAGGCATCTCGGGGAAGTTGGGAACGCTGCATTCCTCATCCAGATTGACCTTCCCCTAATAATGATAATGCTAATAATAATAACTAAATAAAAAAGAATTCTTTGAAGGCTTATTTTGCATATTTTTGGATTTTAATCGATCAAGTAATTTCATTGCAAGAACCGAGTAAACGAGTAGTACTCACTCAGATCCAAGAACCAAGTAAGCCGAGTACTACTCAGACCGAAACGTACATCCCTACTGTCTGTTCCACCTCAGCTGACCCCAAATATAAAGAAACTTTAGTAAAATATGGAACCTCTAATGAGTGCCCGCTCTCAAAATTTGACCCACACCCATCGGGTTGGATGTAACCAATCACCAGCAACAGAACGATTATGTTTTTCCTACACCATCTATAGGGAGGAGCCTCTCGCCTGATTTGGGGTCAACTAAGGTTATACTGAGGGTACCTTTCCTACTGCTACACCAGCGACGCGCACCACCCATGCTACGCGGAGTAAACTGTAATGGCTTACTCAACCCGGCCACCTCCCTAGTCCTACTAACATCGCCCCAGATCACTCGGTTGTAAACAGTCATAGTGATTCGGTTCTGGATTTGGGGATAGGGCACTAAATGGAACAGCTGAGATCATGGGAGTGAGTTTTCCTTCCCCTTTAGTATGACAGACCTCGGCAAAGGTGGCGGTGTTATCATCGCAACCAAGCCGTGTCTTTGTATTAAGTATAGGCCTGACCTTGTCACTGACTGCGAAATCACCTGGGTCCAGTTACAAACCTTCAACTGTAAATCTCTTGTAGCTTTTTACAGATCGCCTTCTACTAATACAGACTATTTACACAATCTTCAATTCTCTCTTTCACGCATACAGGCAGACAAACACATCTGGGTCACAGGTGATTTCAGCCTTCCTGACATTAACTGCGACTGCAATTTCCCCATTTGACCCTCCCGATGCTGACGCCCCAACCCCATTAATCCCCACACAAACAGACATCAACTACACGACACATTCATTGACATCATAAATACATTTTCACTCTCACAAACAGTACTCCAGCCAACACGAACACATACTGTAACACGCCCCGCTGGCCACGGTGGCCCTTTGACCACAGCACACACACTTGACCTTTTTCTCACCAACAACGTTCTTAACATAACAAACACTCACGTTGTTCCAGGACTTAGTGCCCACGACATGCTAATCGCTGACGCTGACCTCCGACCGATTAGACATAAACAGAGACCCAGACAGATTTCCCTTTTTTCAATGGCTGACTTAGACATGATCAAACAAGACCTAACTGCTTTCACCACTGACTTTTTTGCGACAGACCCACACCCAAGACTTCCTTCCACCAACTGGAACAACCTGAAACACACCATGCACGCCTCAATGAACAGACACATACCACAAAAAACACTTTCTAGTAGATACACACTCCCCTGGTTTTCCAGGGATCTAGGCAGACAACATCGCAAGAAACAAAGACTCTACAGACGCGCGCAGACATACAACACAACAGATAATTGGACCGCCTACAAAAACCACCAAAAGACATTTGCCAAAAACATAAAAGTAGCGGAACGCAAACACATAGCAACTTATCTCGCAGACAACGTAAGAAATAACAAAATAAACTTTTTCAGGTTCTTTACGACGCGCAAACATGACACTAACACATTAGTAACCAGCCCACAACACAAAGCACAAATTCTTAACACACAGTTCCAATCGGTATACACATAAGAATACAACCTGACACCAAACATGCCACACAGCCCCTTCCCCCCGATACCCCCCCTTGACATTACGACTAACGGAATACAGAAATTACTGGAAGGACTCAACACAACCAAATCCACTGGCCCCGACAACATTCCCGCCTTCATCCTTAAATCCTTTGCCCCCATCCTTGCCGCCATCCTTCAGGCCATATTCACCCAGTCCATTTCACCCACCTCATTACCCTCTGACTGGCTTTTGGCAAATATTAATCCTTTATTTAAGACAGGTGACAGGACTGACCGAGCCAATTATCACCCCATCTCACTAACATCGATTCCACGTAAAAATTTCGAACACATAATACACAAACATATAATGAATCACTTTGACACAAACAACATCCTTACTGACTCACAACACGGCTTTCGACCTAAACGCTCATGTGAATCGCAACTCATTGCTACATATCACGACATTACGAGGCTACTTGACTGACGTGACACTAAACAAGTTAACACTATTGTTTTAGATTTTGCCAAAGCCTTCGACAAAGTTCCGCACAAAAGACCGACATTAAAATTGAAATACTACGGTATTTCAAGACCTATCTACACAGGATCACTGCATTTCTTACTAACCGGACTCAACGTGTTCTTGTTCTTCTTGACGGATTTTCATTTGCCACTGTCCCTGTTTCTTCAGGTGTCCCACAAGGCACCGTTCTAGGTCCCCTTCTTTTCCCCCTGTACATTAACGATCTTCCACTGTCAACGCCTAACTCTTCCACCAGACTATTTGCCGACGATAGTTTACTGTTTGGAGCAATAAAGACTAGTGACGACTGCAGACTACTACAAAACGACTTGGACGCCCTCGAGCGGTGGGAGCGCACCTGGCAGATGCACTTCCGACCAGACATATGCAAACTATAAAGATTCACCAAAGCTCACAACCCCATCCATCACACTTACACTCTCCATAATTCAGTTTTAGAATCAGTCCACACACACAAGTACCTTGGTATCCATCTCTCAACTAACTTGGGTAAAATTCTAGTGTTTGCCCATACTCCCCCCTCATCCCCAAAACAAGCTTGGGGACCTGTGGGAATGCTAGTTTCGGGTGGGGGACACGAAATCCGACGCAATCGCGTTTTTTTTTTTTTTTTTGAGGGGGGAAAATTCCCTAGATCTAGGGAAATTCCCTACATTTAGGGATTTTTCTTCCCACCGCCCCTAAAATGAGTGTTTGCGACGAATTTAGTGTTTCCCATACGGAAACCACGCATTCTCACTGGATCCCCAAGCTTGTTTTGGGAGAGAAGCGTAGTGAACACACCAAACGATGCTCACCTACCGGTCTGGCGTGGCGCCGGAGGCCATCTGCACCCACAAAAACCGCCTACACCACACTCATGCCCTCTCTCTAGCACCGGTGCCAGTAGGTTGTCACCTCATCGCAAGGTTTCTGTCCTGTTAGTAGAGTCCGTGGCACCAAACACGGTGTATCTTCATTGTTTATCACTGACACAAGCAAAACCAGCGGCTAGACGTGATCCGTCCAACGCCGCTCCTTAAACAGTACTGCAGGTTCTAGAGCAAGTGCAGGCTCTCGAACCTCCTGCCCGAGCTGTTCGAACACGTGAATCCTGACTGACCGCATTTTGAATCTGCTTCACGGATTCGTGTTCCCAGTATACAAGGTGATTGTGGATATGGACTCCGCGCCTCTAGAAAACGATAATACGTCTGAGTAACGCCTCCATATATCATAGTTAAAAAACAAAATACATGTCCCTCAACCATAATATGAAGGCGGCGCGCCAGTAGCGGATCCAGATCCAGCCCCTTTCCCCATCGATCTTGGGGGACCCGCGGGAAGTCGGGGTATTTGGGTTGGGGGAGCATATTTAAACTACTCCAACTGAGATTTATGACCTGCTAATAGGGGGGCTTTGCCCCCTCAACCCCCCTTCTAACCAAGGGGGGGGGCTGCACCCCCCCCTGGACCACCCCCTTCTCTTAAAGTACCCCAACCGAACTTTACGACCTAACAGCTAACTGAGGGACATTGACAGGAGTGCTTACGTCCCCTTCTTCAACATTAGCTATTATTTACATCAATGACGACGCCAAGATGGTCCGGCGGCTTCACCAGACCCGTCCTCCCCTGACCTGCTTCATGCGTTCGTACGTGGTACCAAACCTGCTTCATGCGTTCGTACGTGGTACCAAACCTGCTTAACGCGTTCGTACGTGCTTCCAGTAAGTGAATACATAGTTGTATATGACGGTTGCAAGATTCTTATGACGTAAATTACTTACCATTTAGATGCTTCAATATGACCTTAATACTGTATTGGGGGGGCTTCGCCCCCGTCAAACCCCTCTTTGGTATGGAGAGTGAGTGAAATTGCGTGGTTTCTGTACGTTGTAAAAAAATCCCAGAATGTATGAAATTTCCCTACATCTAAGTAATTGAAAGGAATTTCCCTACATCTAGGGTATTTTTCAATGTCCCATAACTCAAAAACTATGCATTTGCGACGCATTTCATGTTTACCACCGTCCCAATGGCCCCCTAGCCAAGTTTGGTTGCGAGGGGTGAGTATGGGCAAACACTAGAATAATACCCTAATTTGAAATTCAACACTCACATGGACCATATCAGTGCCGCAGCCAATAGAACACAGGGGTTCCTGAGAAGGAATTTACATAACTGCACACCTGACATTAAACACATAGCTTATGACACACTTGTGAGACCAACACTGGAATACTGCTCCACGGTGTGGGATCCTTACACACACAGAAACATTGATTGGTTAGAACAAATCAACACCAAGGCGGCTAGGTTCATTACAGACAATTACACTCGAACGCCTGGCATCACAACACGGATCAAACAACAGATAAACATGGAACCTCTTCACATACGCAGACAAGCACACAGACTTACACTTAGGGAAGATGCTGGAGTCCATAATAGCCAGGAACATTCGGGAGCATTTAGAGAAACATAGCTTAATTCACGACTCGCAGCATGGGTTCACAAAAGGTAGGTCATGCCTCACCAATCTCTTGTCCTTCTACAATAAAGTATTTGAGGCGGTTGACAGAGATGAAAATTATGATGTAATCTATCTTGATTTTAGTAAAGCGTTTGACAAAGTTCCTCACCAACGACTGTTGCTTAAATTACAGGCTCACGGAGTAGAGGGTAAAGTTTTGAACTGGGTCAAGGCGTGGCTTAGCAATAGGAAGCAAAGAGTGCAAATCAATGGTAAAAGATCTGACTGGGGATGTGTTACGAGTGGGGTCCCACAAGGTTCGGTATTAGGTCCACTTTTGTTTATTATTTATATCAATGACTTAGACACAGGAATTAGTAGTGATGTTAGTAAATTTGCAGATGATACCAAGATCGGTAGAGTAATTGAGTCGGATCAGGACGCTAGTATTCTCCAAGGTGAACTCAACAGATTATATGACTGGGCGGATAAATGGCAGATGGAGTTCAATGTAGGGAAGTGCAGTATTCTGAGTGTAGGTAGGAACAAGAACAACCCCTCACATAACTATTGCTTAAATGACACTCTCATAAGTAGGTCTGGGTGCGAGAGGGATTTAGGGGTCTTAGTGAGCTCTGATCTCCGTCCAAGGGCACAATGCATTCAAGCTAGAAATCGAGCTAATAGGGTACTGGGATTTATTTCAAGGAGCGTAAGCAACAGAAGCCTCGAAGTCTTCCTCAAACTATATTTAGCATTAGTTAGACCTCATCTTGACTATGCGGTTCAGTTCTGGTCACCCTACTATAGAATGGATATCAAAATGTTAGAATCGGTGCAGAGGAGGATGACTAAGATGATTCAGGGGTTGAGAAACTTGCCATACGAGGAAAGACTCAAACAGTTAAACTTGCATTCTCTAGAAAGGCGAAGGGTGCGTGGAGACATGATCGAGGTTTATAAATGGATGAAGGGCTTTAATAAGGGAGACATTCATAAGGTTTTGTTGGTAAGAGAACCGGGTAGGACACGAAGTAACGGGTTTAAACTGGATAAATTCAGATTCAACAGGGACATATGCAAAAATTGGTTTACTAACAGGGTGGTGGATGAGTGGAATAGGCTTAGCAGTCATGTGGTGAGTGCCAATACAATTGTCACATTCAAAAATAGACTAGATAAATTCATGGACAGCGATATTAGGTGGGGTTAGATACACGGGAGCTTAGGGTCAAAGGAGCTGCCTCGTACAGGCCTACCGGCCTCTTGCAGACTCCTGCGTTCTTATGTTCTTATGTTCTTTAAGTACAAGATCACAAACACTCACATTGACATTGATCCACGTATACATACTTACACAACGCAAACCGTCAACATACTCGTACGTAACACACATCCATAAATACCAAACATATCACATTAACACTGACGCATACAAGCACTCATACTTTCCACGCACCATACGTGACTGGAACAGCCTACCTCAACAGATTTTAGACTGCGGTACAATAGACTCATTCAAAAAACAAATACACACTCACTTGTCACCACAACACATCAACAATTACACTTGATTCACTTCCCTCTCCTGCACACCCGGCTTCCCCGTCCCCCCAACAGCCAATTCAAATATGCGTGTTATTATACACCTGTACGGGTACCCTGCGCATTATTCATCCAGATCCAGATCCAGACGGGAACCCAGGGGGCAGGACCCAGAAACGAATCAGCTGAATGGAAGAAGCTATGAGGCTCCACCCGCCGCCCCGGCCCATTCTTTCCTTACCTTGCCTCCCTTGTCGCACCACATGATCCTCCAAGACGGTTAATCCAAACGGCTCGCCCAGGTCTCCGTCGGGAGTCGGGCCTGGTGTATGTGGTGCCGGGAGCCGTGGGAGCCGTGGCCGAGGCCTCCTCACGCGCCTGCCGTCCGTGGCCTGTGTCAAGTTGTCAACGTGTGTTTGGGGTGGCTCGCGCCTAGGACTGCTATTGTAGGAATTAGCTCGCAGCCGAAAAATAGCTCGTAGAGAGAGGCCCAACTTGCTTACTTTTCCTATATTTCACTCACCGCCATCGTTTACTTGTCCTGTTTGGGCGTCAGTATATGACACAAACATCAGAGTAACACTTCCTAATCAAGAGACTTTATAACAAACGAAAGGGCAGATTTTAGAAAGAATTACCCCCACGTTGACGTTCACTCAGTTGTTGCTTGTTTGGTTGGTTGGTCTGCTGTGTTGTTGTCTTGCGGGCAATATCAACCATCACAAAGATCACAAGTGGACAAACTAGAACAAAACCAGGCAAATTAATGTTTTCCTGCTGTGCAGTCCCCAGGGCGCATGCGTAGTGTACAGCAGAACGACTTATTTCTGTGAGGAGGTATTTCTCGCAGTACCGCCTCTCACGGCCTGTTTCTCTTCATACGTCAACGTCTTGTTGTTTCTCTCTTTTCCTAAATCATTTCATGTCTTAAAGATATATTGTCCACCAGAGAACTAATTTTAGATTAAGAAATAAAATAAAAAACTAATCCACTGTCACAGTGAGGTTGTACGTAAGATAACAGCTGTTCCTCACCCCTAAAGCCTGCCAAGGAAACATGAAATAGATTTGCATCTGTACTTAGAATGTATTTTTTTGTTTGTTTGTTTGGACATGGACAAAATGTTCTCTAATAGTGTGTGTGTGTGTGTGTGTGTGTGTGTGTGTGTGTGTGTGCAGAATACATCGCTGGCCTCAAAGAGAAGTGGGAGGGTGTCACGGTCATTCAAGCAGAATGTCTGCTTCAAAACAATGCATGTCGTTACGTTGGCTGACGATGTCATGCTGCCACACACTCTTCATGTCCTTTCTACGCGTGGCCAAGGTTCGAGCGGAGATCAAAAACTGGCTCTAACACTGGCTCACCCATGGCAGCATGAGTCTCACCCATGGCAGCATGAGTCTCACCCATGGCAGCATGAGTCTCACCCATGGCAGCATGAGGATCAGCGACGGCAGCATGAGGATCAGGGACGGCAGCATGAGGATCAGCGACGGCAACATGAGGATCAGCGACGGCAGCATGAGGATCAGCGACGGCAGCATGAGGATCAGGGACGGCAGCATGAGGATCAGCGACGGCAGCATGAGGATCAGCGACGGCAGCATGAGGATCAGGGACGGCAGCATGAGGATCAGCGACGGCAACATGAGGATCAGCGACGGCAGCATGAGGATCAACCACAGGAGTATGTGTCTCAGCTATGGGAGCATGAGTCTCGCCCGTGGCAGCAGGGGCCTCGTACAGGGTGGGAGGAGGGAAGGGTACAGAAGGAGGCTCATAGCTGTAGCCCATAGGTTTCTCAGGCATGGGGGGAGGACTGTAGTCATAACCTGCGTGCCCATGACTAGCTTCGCCCATGCCTGGCTCCATGCCGTGCCCATGCTCCACGCCGTGGTCCGGGAAGGCCTCCAGTTGCCCGGCAAGGACAAGCAGAAGGAGGACCGCTGCCCTGAAAGGTGTCTGAAAATTGGCAGCCATGTCAGTTCACAGTCGCTTGTAAAATGTGACGCAATATTTCTTTATTGTACTGTACATCATTAATTGGTAACTTCTTTACCTAACGATGAATGGTACTTGTGTGAGGTCTCTCTCTCTCTCTCTCTCTCTCTCTCTCTCTCTCTCTCTCTCTCTCTCTCTCTCTCTCTCTCTATTTCTTTTATAACGATCTATTATCAGTTTCCGATATAAATATAAATCTGGATGCAATTTATCTGGATTTTCAAAAGGTGTTTCATAAAGTTCCACAAAAAATGCTTCGTAAAATCAAGAAACTAGGTATTGCAGGTAAACTACACTGCTGGATCCCTTACTAGCTGAGCAACAGACAACAAAGGGCGGTGTTTGATGGAGTTGCCTCAGAGTGGGCGCCTGTCACTAGTGGCTCAGTTCTTGATCCACTGTTGGTAGTGGTAAGGGGGTGGGGAAACAAGAAGGGGAGGGGGACCACCACCATCGCCACCATCAACCATCACCACCATCCACCATCACCACCCCCATCACCACCCCCACCTCTCTATCAATTCATGTTTCTAATCAATTAAGTAAACAGTAGAGCAAGTGATCAAATTCCAACACTTTTCATTAGTATTCAACACACACACACACACACACACACACACACACACACTTTGATCAACTCACTAAGCTGACTCCATCCATGGCTGTTGCGAAAGAGACTATGGTACTCCTCCGTTCACTCTTCCATTTATACTTAGCACTGCACACACACACATACACACAGAGACACACACATATGCACGCACACACATGGATGTATAGCTAAGGCGTATCAAGGATATTTGTTGGGGGGGGGGAAAGAGAGGAGGGTTGTGTTAGGCCACTTAATACGTGTGTGACCTAGAACAGGGACAATAGTTTCACTCAAGCTCTCGATTCTGGGCAGCCTTGGAAGCTTATTTGGTCAGTATCTTTCTGCTTCTTCCTGGCTCCTTTTTCGGACTTGCGTTTTGCAGGCGGTTTTCTTATAGTTTCGTTTCTTCCTTTCTTTGCCTGTCCCGTCTTCGTCGCCATTCCCGACACAGTCCGCCTCGCTCGGTACCGCCCCTCCCTCCCTCACAGTCTTGTCCTCGAAATCTTCACTGTCATCTCTTTATCTACTTTTTCGTCTTTCTTCGCTTTTAATATTCTATTCCCATTTTCAGTGCTTTATTTACCACATGCTCTTCGCTCCTCTTATTGGCCTCTCTACTGCACCATAAAACAAAACAGTAAATGAATAGAATATTAAAAAATGATCGAGCGACGAACATTTGCATTCGGTGACATTGTCCCCGTCAGGAGGAGGAGCCGCTGCGTGAACGAGCCGTCACGCGAAGGGGCTCTTTAGTACACTGAGATTTATACGACCATAAGATTGTAGGTGTAATTTTATCCTTATAAACATAATATGATAAATGACGGTCAGATTCGTAGCTTGTCTTTAATAATTGCAAGAACCCAGTGCTGGGCCAAAAGCTCCTGTGTGTCATTTCAGTTGGATTGTCACCTCAGGCAGATGTAAACACCAGCAAGCCTTGGCCGCACCCACACCCAAGATGGAGCCAAGGAGACGATTTTTTGAGAAATTCAAAAGCTGCACATGTTGACAGTAGACAAAAATAAAAATAAATGTCTATATATAGTCCTCCAGATAATTTTCATTCCAGGCGTATCGTCTCCACAGATCACTTTCCTTCTTCCAGATGCTTTTTTTTTTTCTTTTACGTTTTGGCACGTTCAGGCACAGACAAGTGTTTATAGTGGCGCCATCTTGCTAATTATACACAAGGGCTTGGAAACTTCTTGTTTAGAGTTTGCATTCTAATTTTTCCCCTGTGGAATATGGGCAGAATATGGTCAAAGGCCTTTCGCTTCAAGTTCCCTCCTCGTACTGATTCATCAACCCTTAAATTTTGCTACGATCCTGTTAACTACCATTTATATCAATTTTTATATTAACTACTCTCTTGAATTTGCTTATTGCATGCCTATACCTTCCTGCCGCCTCGCTGCACAATATTTTCTACCCAAGCCCGCCTCTTTGCTGTCTAACTATCTTTTACGAGAGTTAGCCAGTATCATCAGTCTTTCATCTTTTTTAATGGTAAACTCTGGAGGGGCCTTCTTTCGCTTGTATTTCTTAATTTCTATGACAAACTTGTTTTTCAATCTTCATCTTTTTTGTTGGAGCTGCGTGTTGTGGCCTTTTCTTTTATTTGTACTTTGCCGGCCTCATATGCTTTAAAATTTACTTTCGGAATGCCATGGGTGTCGCATCTCAACAGCCAAGACCGAACCCAGCCATGATTTTTTTCTTCTCTCGTCTCGCATCGCCAAGCTGGGCTGTCGCTGCTGCACGCCACCAGATTTCATGGCATATGGGTATCAGGCGCCATGACTGGGACTGTATTTGCATGTAATACTGCCCGTTGTTCACCGCTTCAACTCGTCCAAGTGTGAGAGCACAGTGAACTTGGTCCCCCTCATCATCACCTTAGCTCTCTTCCAAGTGGCTCCATAGACCTGGGCCCATAGTCACAAATACTTCGGGGCTTACACATCCACATTTGATAAACCTTTCGCAGAGGTTGTCGTGGGAGGAATAGCCATGGGTGATTTTATGAGCCTAGTAATAAGTTTGACATGGCTTCTGCACTTTAAACATGAAAAACACTCTTGATAACCCGACTCATCCACTTGGTGGACTTTGGAGATAGTCGTTATGAGAGCTGAATGCGTGTGCTGGCCCAGCGGGGCGCCGCCCGAGGCAAGCAAGGGACCCGACACCCTCGGCATCATTAGCAGGAGCGGCGGGGCGAGGCGACGTGCCCGGCCGTGACCTACTCCATCATGGTTCCCGGCTACATGTATTTCAGTAAAAGGAGTGAAATTTTACTTTCGATTCGTAACCAAGAAGAAACAAGCTGGTGTCGTGGCCGTGGGCTCCTTTTATATTCTTCCCAACAAAGTTTATTTCATCGAAGACAAACTCAATAGCGACCGACATCTCCAACATGATTGAAAGGAAACAAACTGATGCACAAGCCTCGAGCCTCGTGTCTCTAAAGACATTACAGGCCATGGAGGGAAGCAATATAGCAGCCATGACTTTATCTGTAAAACGAAATCGATCCGACTCGCAGACCACGAACTTTTTTTTTTTTTTTCATTCCTTCGTGCACTTCAGGAAAGGGAACGCAACTGAAATAAATTTGGTTGGTACCTTAAGCGAGATGAAAGTGAAAAACAATCATGAGAACCGACTAACTTCCTGTGGCCTTGGGAAACATTTACTGTGAGGGCCGGGGCAGGAGGAGTCCTTCCGTTTAGGGGTGTGAAGCAGTATGTGAGCCTTGGGTCCGGCTTCCTTGATTTCTTCCTTTGGTGCTCTCTCTCTCTCTCTCTCTCTCTCTCTCTCTCTCTCTCTCTCTCTCTCTCTCTCTCTCATCCACTTATTTCCTCTTCTCATTCCTTTTTCCACACATTTATTCTCTGTATAAATTTTCTTTCGTTCTCCTCTTTTCTCTCATTTTTCCTTCTCTTATTCCGTTTTTCATTCATATTTTCTTTGTCGATGTTGACTTTCTTCCATCTCTCTCTCTCTCTCTCTCTCTCTCTCTCTCTCTCTCTCTCTCTCTCTCTAACACTCTCTCTCTCTCCTGGTCCATTTCCCTCCCTCCCTTCTCTACCATACTATTTCCCTCCCTCTTCGTCTAATTTCCCCTCCCTTTCTCCCTATTTTCTTCTTCCATACCTCCAATCTCCCCTTCCTCCCTCTCTCCCTCTTTCTCTATATGTTTTCTTCGTTCCCTCCCTCTCTCCCTGATTCCTTTCCTTCCTTCCTCTCTCTTTTCCTTCATTCTTCGTGACTTCCTTTTTTATCTCCCTCCTGTTCTGTCTCTCGCACTCCGGTTCTCATCCTTCTTCTGTGTTTTTCCTCCTTCCTGTCTCTCTTTCTGTTTTCCTCCTTCTCTGCTTCTTCCATTTCAGTCGTATCTCCTTCCCCTTCTTTTCTTTTCCTTCTTCCTATTCCACCATCTTTCCTTCCTCTTCCACTGTGGTCATCTCTTCTTCCATTTCTATCTATTCCCTTCGTTTCCTTTCCTTCTTCCTATCCCATCATCCTTTTCCTTCCTCCTCCACTTCAGTAATCTCTTCTTCCTTTTCTATCTATTCCCTTCTTTTCCTTTCCTTCTTCCTATTTCTTCATCCTTCCTATCTCTTCCACTGCATTCCTCCCTCGTTCCCTTCCTTATCTATATACTTTCCTCCCTTTCGCCTGCCTCCCCCACTCAAGTACTCATTCCTCTCATTTCTTACCTACCTCTCTTCCTCCCTTCCACCTGCCTCGTCCTGCCTGCCAAGATAGACGTCTGGGCAGGTCACGTAGGAGCAAGGTCACGTATATAGGGTGTCTCAGCGGCCTCACAGGCTGACTCCCCACTCATCTTAATGTTTCGTGGCCTTATCGGGTCTTGATCCTGTTCCTTTCTACCTTTCTTTCTTCTTTCCTTCCTTCCTTTTTTTTGTCTTTCCTTCCGTCCTTCTTTCCCTATTTCCCACTCTCTTTTCTCTCCTTCCTTTGAAACGCCGGAATTTACTCATTACTACACTCCCACACGACCTCTGCGTGTAACGAAACACACGAGAAGTTAATCTAGACAAGGAAAGGTTTTGCCGGCGCCGGGGATCGAGATGCGAGAGTCACTCCTTAACCAGTTGGCCATAGAGGTACCCCCATTCGCAGAGTGAGTTATGGGAAGCTCGCCCATCAGGAAAGTCAGCTGCACTACACGGCTTTCCATCCCTATTTAGATTAATTTCTGTGTGTTTGAAAATTCCCACTTTTTTATGAATTCTTCGGAGAGCATGGGCCATAACTCTACCTGTTACCCCTTCGGGGAGACACAACAGAATCACAGGAAAGGATACCCACCTCTTTACTACACTTCCACACGACCTCTGCGTGTACCGAAACACACGAGAAATTAATCCAAACAAGAAAAGGTTTTGCCGGCGTCGGGGATCGAAACTGCGACCAGCGAGGCGGGAGAGCCACTCCTTAACCAGTCGGCCAAAGAGGTACCCTATTCGCAGAGTGAGTTATGGGAGGCTCGCCCATCAGGCAAGTCGCTGCACACCTTTCCTGTCTCCCACCTTCCCCTCTCTCTCTTAAGTTAGCCCTACTCCTATTTGGGTCACCATTTCTCATACTTCCTTCCATTTCTTATTTTTCCTTCTCCTTCCCGCCTTCTTTTTCCTCCTAACTTAGCCCTTCTCCTATGTGGGTCACCCTCTCTCCTTTCCTCTTTCCCTCTCCTTCCTCTCTTCAACTTAGAAAAACAGATACAAAACAGACATAAAAACCAGATCGTGAAGTTAATTATAATAAAAATGGACCTATGCAAAAAAAAGTTTGAAGGGGAGTAGTTTAGGATACTGTTAAGCCACCACCCCCGCTGAACACACTCCACAGCACGGGCAGGCGGTGGCACCTCCACTCCAAACCACCACACGCGGGTCGTGAACATCCAGAACAGCGAGGGACACCACACCGTCATTCCCCGGGGCAGCCAACACACCACGAGGCAAGCAAGGCAGGGCAAAGAGGCTCAAAGTGTAGGTTTTCTCCTTTACTGGACAGCTCCAACACCGTACAAGCACTGGTTCCCAGGGCACAGCATTCCCAGTACACAGAGGGGGGCAGACAAAGCACAGGGCTCCCCAAAAGCGGGCAAGGGCACACACAGCGGGCAGCACGTCTCTCCTGTATAGCAGCTCCACTCTCTCCATCTGCTCCAGGCCCCGCGGCCGCTCCCCGGCCGGGCTGCCGCAATGCACCCCCGCCCCGGGCATCACAGCTCTCCGCACCACAAACTAGCACCCCCACCCCCTAATAAAAATACACAGATAACACATACAAATATACCCCCTGGCGTAACACTATCCCCCCCTACCAAACAGTCGACCCGCCTGCCCCAACCTTCAACACACACACAAAAAAAATCAGTCCTCGGCACGTCGCAAGTCTCTTAACCATCAGGCCGTCGCCTCTCTCGCCGAGGGGCGCCGCTGGGGAGATGCGGGCGGCGGCAGGTAGGCGGCGGCACCCAGGGAGGCGTCAGCAGCTCCAAGTCCCTCCTCGGGGTCGCCTCTGACGTTTGCCGCTACGCCCGTGCTCGTCCGCTTCTTGGTCGACCTCTGACACGTCCCCTTCGCTGCTACTGGGGCTCACGTCCTCCTCTTCTCCGCCATGACCCCAGGAGTAGCGCCCTGGACCGTGGTAACGCCACAACCGGTCCACGTGGACAACAGACGGGCGCTTCCGACCCCGTCGAATCCGGTAGGTGACGTCTGAAAGGACTGCTAACACCGTGTACGGCCCCTCCTAGGGGCTCTGTAGCTTTGGCGAGAGCCCTCGCTTCCGGCGGGGGTTATGCAGCCACACTCTGTCACCCACGGAGTACCTCACGTCCCTCATGCGCCGGTCGGACGTCTCCTTCATGGCCTGGCCTGCTACCTTGAGCTTGCCCCGCACGCGTCGATGCACCTCAGCCAGGCTTTCCTGCAGTGCTCCTGCGAAGCCAGAGGTGACGGTGGGCAAGCTCACGTCGGGAGGCCATCCCGTGGCCAAATCCACCGGTAGCCTGAGCTCCCGGCCGAACATTGAACACAGAAAAATACATGCAATACACCCAAGTCAGTCTGTCCTCCACCACATCCTCCACAGTCTCTTCTCGTGCCTGTCAGCCACGTCGTCGACCAGCCGCCAGTCCTCAGTGGGCTCTTCCACGCCATCCGCTCCACGCGACGCTCGGGATGGTCGACACCGGCTCCTGGCCTCCACCCTCGGGGCAGGTGCTCGCCCAGCCGTGACCATCTCCCCACGCAGCCATGCTCGAAAACCTCCCTGGGAGCAAGGCACCTCGGTCACCCTCAGCTCCGTCCGAGGCCACCACAAGTCTTCCGGGCCTGCGTCAGGTAGTCGGGGCCCATCAGCCACGGCTCGTCTCGATCGGCGACGTCCACTGGCCGGCGCTCCACAGCGCTGCCTACGCCGATACGAGCCTCCACTGGCCTCCAGCAGCACACACTACCCAGGTCAGGCCGCGCCGAGGACTCCTCAGCCCCGATGTCCACTGTCACGCGTCGTGGCTACAACCGCTGATCCTCCCACTGGCAACACGCTGGTCGGGCGGCGGCAGCTTGCTCAAGACGGGGCCCGAGGGCGGGAGACGGCTGGAAGTCGGCTCCCTTCTCCAGCCCGTCCGCGTTTCTCGCTCGCACCGTGTCCCTGGGCCTGGGGCAGGCGCTCGAGCGGTGGCCAGACTGGCCACAGTCCTTGCAGCACGGCTGGAGGGCGTCGGGCTCCAGCCGGTCGAAGGAACGCGTCCTCCGCTCCCCGGGCACCGACTGCGCCTATGCCCCTTTTCGCCACGGCCCCCGCACGAGCCATGGAGACCCTCCGGGCTCACCTTCCTCGGCGCTGCCTTCATCATCACCTTCGCCATCCAGCCCCGGAGGTCATGGCAGGGCGGGGCGGCCGCCCCTAGGCCGCTGGTCGTCTTCAGGAAGGCCTCGAACCCCAAGGCCCTCATCAACGCGTCGTCGGTCCACGGCAGGGGGTGAGAGTCCTCGCCAGTCTCGTCCCTCAGCGCCCGGCAATCCGCACAGAAGCGCTGCGTACCGTCCTTCTTCATATCCAGGACTACCTCTGAGGGCCATGGACTGTCTCTCCGCTCATTCACCCCCTGCGCCGCCCGCTTGTTGACGGCGCTCTGCAGTTCCTCCCGCCTGGTCGGTGCGATTCGTCGGGGCGGGCTCTTGGTGGGCGCACTATTTCCCGCGTTGATGTTGCGCGTCACCAACCCCATCCGGCCCAGCAGGTCCAAACCACCCCCGCCGAACTCGTCCGTGCACCCAGCCAGGGTGTGGCGCACCTCCGTCAGGTTAGCGGCGCTCCGGTGCGCCACGTCCTCCGGAGGTCGGGCAGCGGCCTCATAGCGGGCAACTCCGCGCTCCCCGGCACCTCCTCTTGTCGTTCCACCTCCTCACAGGTGCCCAGCTTGGCACCAGCTGGTACTTTCCGAGCCTCGTCGGAGGAGTTAGCCACCAGCACTGTGGCTGACTCCTCTCCCGCTCCTTCGAGACTCCGTCCGGCTGCCACACCACCAGGCAGCTGCAGGCCCTCCGCGGACTCCACCGCGCCTTCCACTGGCACTGCGCCCGACCGGCAACACACGACCCTGTCCTTCGTCCCCGGGGCAAGGTGCAGTCGCTCCAACGCGACTACCTCTGCACAGCCAACCTCTGAGAGTAAAGGCGCTTGTTCGCGCAGCCTCTCCAGCTCCCGTCCACGGTCGGCACAGGCCTCGCCCTGCGGCAGGTAGTCGAGGCCCAGCACGTACGGCTCGTCTCGTTCGGCAACGTCCATCGGCCGGCGCTCCCCAGCGCTGCCTACGCCGATATGAGCCTCCACTGGGCCCTCAGACTGCACGCAGTGCCCCGTGACGCCACACAGCCTCTGTGGCGCTTCCTGGATCGTGTGGCGGCCAACATGTCAGGCAGCCCCAAGGTCCTCTCGGCACTCCCCGCAAGCGGCCGGGCCCGTCCACTGAGCCCCGTGGCGCTTTTGTCAACTGCAGCGCCTTCAGCCTCGCCCCAGCCCTGGGCAGCGGCTGGCATCTTGAACTGGGCCTCCCTATGCCAGCTTCCCGTCGTGCCTGCTGGCTTAAGCCTCCCTAAGCGCCGGGGCTGAGGGGCCACCCAGCAGGGGAGGGGGCGGGCCACGGGGGCTGCAAGCCGGCCGGCATGGCGGGGAGGGAGGCGGTGAGAGAGACAACGAGGCGGGGTTAATGAGTCCGACCCCAGCACCAGCTGGACCCAAGGGAGTGGCCTGACGGCTCCCCAGACCCTGCAGCCTCCACCGGCTCCGCCACGACGCCACCAGGCCTCAGGGCCCCCTTGCCAGCGGCCCCACATGGAGCCCAGCCAGCCACCCCGGCGCCCGCCACCACACGTGATTCTCTTGTTCCCTGCGCACCACGTTGCCACCTCTCTTCGCCGCCACTCCGAACGGCGGGAAGCTGAGGGGCTGCATTGGAGAGAGTGGACTACGTGACCTGCGCGCTGGCCGGCATGGAGGGGAGGGAGGGGGTGAGAAAGGCCCCGAGGCGGGTGGTGTTCCGGCTCCAGCACCAGCTGGACCCAAGCGGAGCGGCTCCTGACGGCTCCCCAGCTCCTCCTGCAGCCGCTACTGCTCCGCCACGACGCTACCAGGCTCCAGGGTCCTTCCCCAGGGACCCCAGATAGGTCCCAGCTGGATCGCCGCCTCGGAGCTTCTCCCTGCCAGGATTGAGCCTTCTTCCTCCGCGTGCGGCCTGCCACCTCGCTGCTGCTCCTCCACCTCACACTTCCTCTCTCAGGCCCTGAACCTCGCCTTCCAGGGTCTGTTGCATCTCCTCCAGCCGTTCAACTCCTCAGGCTGTCGCAGGCCCGGTCCGTGCGGCTGCATTTCCACTTTCAAAGACGAGACTGCTCGTCCGCCACAACCTCGTCAAGATGGCGGAGCCCTCTCTTCTGTTCGCGTGCTATCTCGTCTGAAGCGTCTGAGCCAGCTCGCGTGCCCTCTCTTCTTCAGCCCTCTGACCCTGCTTGCGTACTATCTGGAGCCTCGCTCGTCTGCCGTTTCCAGAGCCTGCTCGCGTGCCTCCGAGCCTGCTCGTCTGCTCCTCTTCATCCATATCCTGCATCATACCGGCCAGCGTGGCAATGATCCAGTCCATCTGCTGGCTCGGTGTCGGTTTGCCCGCGCCAGCCTTCGGCCTTGCCCGCCTCTCACCCTCACGGCGGTGGCCGTCCTGGGACGCCATGGCGGCATCGGCGTAACACATTGTTCACTGTTAACTTATCGCACTCCTATGACACCACCAGTTACGCCACCACCCCCGCTGCCGAACACACTCCACAGCACGGGCAGGCGGTGGCACCCTCCACTCCAAACCACCACACGCGGGTCGTGAACACTCCAGAACAGCGAGAGGACACCACACCGTCATTCCTGGGGCAGCCAACACACCACGAGGCAAACAAGGCAGGCAAAGAGGCTCAAAGTGTAGATTTTTTCTCCTTTACTGGACAGCTCAACAATCGCGTACAAGCACTGGTTCACAAGGGCACAGTACTCCCAGTACACAGAGGAGGGGCAGACAAAGCACGGGGCTCCCCAAAAGCTGGCAAGGGCACACACAGCGGACAGCACGTCTCTCTCTATCGCAGCTCAGTTCTCCATCTCTCCCGCGGCCCCGCCGGCCGCTCCCAGCCGGGCTGCTGCAATGCACCCACGCCCGCCAGCCATCACAGCCCTCCGCGCCCCTGAACTAGCACCCCCCACACAATACACAGATACTACATAGCGCAAATATACCCCTGGCGTAACATAATACGAAGGGGAGAGGACACACACACACACATTGAACATTTCTCCACCGTCCGCTATTAAAGCTGAAAAAATGCATGTGTCCTATCGTCTTTCGCCTCCTTTTTCTGCCTTGGCTCTTTCTTTCCTACTTTTGATAGACGACGGTAGCAACCTACGCGAGAAGAGAAAGGTTTGAAGGGGAATAATTTAGGATACGAAGGAGAGGAGTTAAGTTATTTGTTATACAGCTCGCAGAAAGGGGTTATAGAGGATCGAATTCAACATGTTATCCCTTAAACGAGATTGCAACGTTTTTCTTTTGTTTTGGTGAGCTTAAGTTATTATTATTATTAGGAGTTGCATGCGTCGTTGTCAGCCTATAACACTCCGCATCAGTAGTCAAGAAAGTGGGCAACAGATGGCATGAGTTCTACTAGAGACTTGCATTTTTATACATTACAGGCGGAACACATTGTCTGCACGTGACGTCACACAACACTCTCCTCTTCCTCCTCCTCCTCCTCCGCCTCCTTTTTTCGTTTTCTTCCTTCATTGAAAAATATAAATGTTTGGTTTTGTTCTGTCCTCATTTTTCTTTTTACTTTCTCCTCCTCATTTATCATTCTTCCTTCTTCCTTCTCTTCCCCTCCTCCTCAAAGGGTCAAAGGTGCGGAGA
The DNA here is from genome assembly GCF_024679095.1 of Eriocheir sinensis. NCBI lineage: Eukaryota > Metazoa > Arthropoda > Malacostraca > Decapoda > Varunidae > Eriocheir > Eriocheir sinensis. Next base: position 8,802,384 of record NC_066527.1, read on the forward strand.
CGAGCACTTAGCAATGACAAAAGTGCAGCTAAAGCACATGCACCCTTTTAAACTGTACCTTCAGTGGTCCAGTTTAAAGGACTGACTCATTCAACAAACTTCGACTGCCACGTCCTCCATCTTAACATTCCTTCTACAGAAATGTAAAGTCTTATGGCGACACATTTATGGAACTTTCTTTCAGAGTTAGGGGCATACTACCCAGTCTGGACCATAGGGAGCCTATTAGGGTGGCCATTATTGCAAAATTTCCAAAAAGGAGGACAATGGTAACGATGCCGTATATGATATATATATATATATATATATATATATATATATATATATATATATATATATATATATATATATATATATATATATATATATATATATATATATATATATATATATATATGAATGTAAATAAAACTTTTCACTTCTAATGAAACTGACAAAAACAAATAGATCTTACTGCACAAAATAAAATCAAGTTGTGTCCTCCCCTTGATGCCCTGGAGGTTTATTTGTTGTATTTTTATCCTCTACCAGCCAGCTCCAATAGTTTCTTGTTCGCTGCAAATATCTTGTACATGGGCTACTGCCCAGTCTTCCCTTTATACTTCCTATCTCCACAGCTTTTAGCGGACAGAGTAATACAAAAGCATAGAAACTCCATCCTCTCTGCTGTTAGGCAATGAATCCAAACTCTTTGGTCCAGTCAGAAAGTTAAACGACGTCTTTCTTTTCGGCATTTTTAGACTCCTCAAATCGTAAATTAATTGCTCAACCACACTGTATCGTGTCCGACTCACGACTATTATGGGCCGCGCCGCCGCTGTGAGAGATGTAACTCACGCAGTCACAACGTTGGTTGGACCATGCAGGTTAGCCCTGTCTACTGTCTACCGAGTGTCCGATTGGTGGCTGCCGACCTTGGCCTCTGGTGTACTCCCAGATATTCTAATTAATGGCAGCATTATTGTATGTCTAAGGTAATTTATTTATTTATTTATTTATCTATTTACTTTATTAAGTTTATTCATTTTTAGCTTTATTCTTATTTATTTATTTATCTATTGATTCATTTATTTATCTTTGTCTCACCCCAAGAAAGGAGGATATTCCACGTCCGGTGTGGGATAGCCACGGAGCATGGTGTCAAAGAGGACTGTCCGGGCGTAAAGCCGACGTCTGGTCACCCTCGAGAGCTCATTGATAATCATGCAAACCCAAGCAACCCTCTCTCTCTCCAAGAGATTTGCACAAATTTCAGCTATCGGATAGATGGAGATGCCCTTTAACGTAGACAAGTGCCAGGTCCTCTGCTGGAACAAGAAATAAGAAGTTTCGATAAACGAAATGGGCGGCGTTAAACCTACAAGCGTTCAATATGTTACGACCTAAATAAAATCGCGTCAAACCCTCAAATTCTCACATCAATACCGATGCAGCAACAAAGCGAACAGAATGTTGGGCTTCATTAAAAGAAACCTTTTATTCAAGAATAAAGATGTAATACCCATAACAGAGCACGAACGAAGGGGCCGTATTGCTCCACAGAGCGGAAGTATTACATCTTTATTCTTGAATAAAAAGTTTTTAATGTAGAAGCCCATAACATTCTGTTCGCTTTATTTGCTGCATCGGATACATTGATGGAGAATTTGAGGTTTGACGCGATTTTGACCCCCAGGTGGTCCTAACATATTGAACGTTGTGAGTTTAACGCCACCATTCTGTTATCGAACTTGCATTCTTGCTCAACTTAGCAACGGCACTCTGTCTACGTTAAAAGCATCTCCCATCTATCCGACCGCTTGAAATACCCCAGTGCACCCTGAGAGAGAGAGAGAGAGAGAGAGAGAGAGAGAGAGAGAGAGAGAGAGAGAGAGAGAGAGAGAGAGAGAGAGAGAGAGAGAGAGAGAGAGAGAGAGAGAGAGAGAGAGAGAGAGAGAGAGAGAGAGATTTACATAGGTTTACATGATGCTCAGCCGACAGAGCTCCTAGGGTGGCCAGATCAACTGGCTTTGCCGCCGGGATGTCCCTTTGAGCACCTTAACCTCCATCCGGCGCAACCTCACGCCGGACGTGCATTTGTCCTCCTTTCTGGGGTGAGACAAAAAGATAAATGAATCAATAGATAAATAAATAAATAAGAATGAAAATACAAAAAATGAATAAACTTAATAAGTAAATAGATAAATAAATAAATAAATAAAATTACTCAGGACATACAATGCCGCACAATTAGAATATCTGGGAGTTCGAGGCCAATGGCAGCCACAATCGGACACTCGGTAGACAGTAGATGAACCGTGCTTAACCAACCAATTGTGACTGCGAGTTGCTAATCTCTCACAAAGTGGTGGTGCGGCCCAGTCGAGTCGGACACGACACAGTGTGGTTGAGCAATTAATTTAGATTTGAGGAGTCTAAAACGCCGAAAAGAAAGACGTCGTTTAACTCTGACTGGACCCAAAGAGTTTGGATTCATTGCTAAAACAGCAGAGAGGATGAGTTTACAAGTAGTACACTCTGTCGCTGTGCTGTGGAGATAGGAAGTATAAGTGGAAGACTGCAGTAGCTCATGTACAAGATATTTTTTGGCGAATAAGAACGGCTGGAGTTGGCTGGTAGAGGATAAAATACAACAAATAAACCTCCAGGCATCAAGGGGAGGATACAACTAGGTTTTATTTGTGCAGTAAGATTCATTTAGTTTTGGTCAAGCTCTATTGAAGTGAAAGTTTTATTTATTCATATATATATATATATATATATATATATATATATATATATATATATATATATGCAGGTATATATATATATATATATATATATATATATATATATATATATATATATAATGATTTGCAGTGTCCTCCTTTTGAAATTTGCAAATGGCCACCTCATTAGCTCCTATGGTCTGTGACTGGGTAGTATGCCCCTAACTCTGAAAGAAAGTTCCATAAATGGCTGCCAAGATTTCATTTCTGCTTTAAAGGAATGTTAAGATGAGGACGTGGTGGTCGAGTTTGTTGAATGAGTCAGTCACTTAAACTGACCACTGAAAGGTACGGCTGGGCGTATGCTAGTTGCGCATGGCTGCTAAGTGCTCGTTCTGCACCTTTGACCCTTTGAGGAGGAGGAAGAGAAGGAAGAGGAAGAATGATAAATGAGGAGGAGAAAAGTGAAAAGAAAATGAGGACAGAACAAAAACATTTATATTTTTCAGCCAAGGAAGAAACGAAAAAAGGAGGCGGAGGAGGAGGAGGAGGAAGAGGAGGAGTGTTGTGTGACGTCACGTGACAATGTGTTGCCTGTAATGTGGCAAATGCCGGTAAGTCTCTGTAGAACTCCTGCTGCCATCTGTTGCCCACTTTTGGACTACTGATGCGGAGTGTTAAGGCTGACAACGACGCAGCAACCCACAATACACAACTAAGCCACCAAAACAAAAGAAAAACGTGCTGCAATCTCGTTTAAGGATACCATGTTGAATTCGATCCTTATAACCCCTTCTCGCGAGCCAGCAACAACAACTAACTCCTCTCCTTCGTATCCTAAATTATCTCTTCAAACTCTCTGCAAAGTTGCTACTATGTCTATCAGTAGGAAAAGAAAGGCAAGGTAAAAGGAGGTGAAAGACGATAGGACATGACAGCTTTAATAGCGGACGGTGAGAAATGTTCAGTGTGTGTGTGTGTGTCCTTCCCTTCGTATTGTTACGCCAGGGGCATTTGAAGGTAAGATCTGTGTATTGGGAAGTGTTCAAGTGGAGGGCTGTGATGGCTTATGGCGTGGTGCATTGCAGCAGCCTGGTCAGAGCGGCTGGCGGGGCTGCGACAGATGGAGAGAACTGAGCTGTGATAGAGGAGAGACGTGCTGTCTGCTGTGTGCTTGCTAGCTTTGGGAGCCCTGTGCTTTGGTCTGCCCTCCTGTGTACTGGGAGGCTGTGCCTTGTGAACCAGTGCTTGTACGGTGTTGAGCTGTCCAGTAAAGGAGAAAAATCTCACACTTTTGGAGCCTCTTTTGCCCTGGGTTTTGTTTGCCTTGTGGTAAAGTTGGCTGCCCCTGGGGAATGACGGTGGTGTCCCTGCTGTTCTGGGTGTCTACGACCTGCGTGTGGTGGTGGTTTGGGAGGGAGGTGCCACCGCCTGCCCGTGCTGTGGAGTGTGTTCAGCGGGGGGTGGTAGCAACAGTGGTGTCATAGGAGTGCGATGTTAACAGTGAACAATGTTGCTGCTGCCGCCATGGCGTCCCAGGACGGCTGCCGTGAGGTGGAGGAGGCAGGCTGAGGCTGGCGCGGGCAAAACTGGACACCGAGCCAGCAGATGGACTGGACTACGCGCTGGCCGGTGGCGTGATGCAGGATATGGATAAGAGGGTTGCATTTGAGCAGGCTCGGAGGTGGGCACGCGGAGCAGGCTCGGAAGGCATTTACAGGCCTGGGGGTACGCAAGCAGGGTCAGAGGGCTGAAGAGAGGCACGCGAGCTGCCCAGACGCTGGGACGAGAGATAGCACGCGAACAGAAGAGAGGGCCTGCCATCTGACGAGAGGTTTATGGAGCAGTCTCTCGTTCCTGAAAGGGAAATGCAGCCGTGCACGGACTGGCTCCAGACAGCCTTGAGAGCGAACGGCTGAGGAGACGCAGACCCTGGAAGGCGAGGGTCTAGGGCCTGAGAGAGGAAGTGGAGGTGAGGAGCAGCAGCGAGAGGCAGGCTGCACGCGGAGGGGAAGAAGGCTCAATCTTGGCGGGAAGCCTGAGGCGGCGATCCAGCTAGACTGCATTCAGTCCCTTGGAAGGACCTCCCTGGAGCCCAGAAGGCCGTGGCGGGAGCGAGAAGGCTGCAGGAGGCTGGGGAGCTGTCGAGCTGCCCCTTTGGGTCCAGCTGGTGCTGGAGCTGGAACACTCCACCCCGCCTCGTGGCCTTCTCACCCTCCCTCCCTCCATGCCGGCCAGCTCGCAGGTCACGTCCACTTCTCTTCCAATGCAGCCCTTTCAGCTTCCCCGCCGCCTGGAGTGGCGGCGGTAAGAGAGCGTGGCAACGTGGTGCGCGGGGAACAAGGAGAATCACGTGGTGGTGGCGGCGGGCGCCGGGGCAGGCTGGTTGGGCCCATGTGGGGGCCGCTGGCAAGGGCCCCTGAGGCCCAGGGCGTCGTGGCGGAGCCGGTGGAGGCTGCCGTAGGAGTCTGGGGAGCCGTCGGAGCTGCTCCCTTGGGTCCAGCTGTTGGGGTCAGACCCATTAACCCCGCTTTCCCCGTTGCCTCTCTCACCGCCCCTCCCGCCATGCCGGCTATCGCAGCCCACGTGGCCCGCCCCTCCCTGCTGTGGTCTCAGCCTCCGGCGCTTAGGGAGGCTTGCCGCGGGACACGACGGAAGCCGGCATAGAGGCCCAGGTTCAAGATGCCAGCCGCCGCCCAGGCTGGGGCGCGAGGCTTCGAGAAGGCGCCGCTGCAGCTGGACAAAAGCGCTACGGGGCTCAGTGGACGGGCCCGGCCGCTTGGTGGGAGCGCCGAGAGACCTGGGGCGGCCTGACATGCTGGCCGCCAGACGATTCCAGGAAGCGCCACAGAGGCCGTGTGGCGTCACGCCGGGCACTGCGTGCAGTCTGAGGGCTCCAGTGGAGGCTCATATCGGCGGTAGGCAGCGCTGTGGAGTGCCGGCCGACGGACGTCGCTGATCGAGACGAGTTAGTGTGCTGGCCCTCGATCACCTGACGCAGGGCGAGGCTCGGGTGCCGATTGTGGACGGGAGCTGGAGAGAGGCTGCGGACAAGCTGCCTTTGTTTCAGAGGTTGGCTGCAGAGGTAGTCACGGTGGAGCGATCGCACCTGCCCTGGGGACGGAGGGCAGGGTCGTTGCCGGTCGGGCGAGGTGCCAGCGGAAGGCGATGGAGTCCACGGAGGGCCTGCAGGCTGCCCAGGGTGGGCAGCCGGACGGGAGTCTCGAAGGAGCGGGGTAGAGTCAATACGCTGGTGGTACACCTGACGAGGGCTCTGAGTACCTGCTGGTGCCAAACTGGGCAATTTGGGTGAGGAGGAGGAACGACAGCAGAGGTGTCGGGGAGCGCGGAGTTGGTCAGTCGTGGGAGGCCGCCGCCCGACTCCTGAGGCGATCTGGCGCACCGAGCGCCGTCACCTGTCGGAGGCGCAGACGGAGGTGTAAGCCACACCCTGGCTGGGTGCGCGGACGAGTTCAGGGGGTGGCTTGGACCTGCTACCGCACGGTGTTAGTGAAGCACAACATCAACACAGGAGATAGTGCGCCCACCAAGAGCCCGCCCTGACGAATCACACCAGCCAGGCGGGAGGTCTCGCAGAGCGCCGTCAACAAGCGGGCGGCGCAGGTGAATGAGCGAGACAACCATGGCCCCAGAGGTAGTCCTGGATATGAAGAAGGATCGGCAGCGTAGCGTCGCGCGGATTGCCGGGCGCTGAGGGGACGAGATCAAGGAGGACTCGCACCCCCGTCGTGGACCGACGACGCGTTGATGAGGGGCTCTAAATTCTGAGCCCTGAACATCGCACCAGCGGCCTAGGGGCGGCCGCCCCTGCCCCTGCCGCGACCTGGGGCTGGATGGCGAAGGTGAGATGAAAGGCAGCGCCGAGGAAGGTGAGCCCGGAGGGTCTCCCTTATGGCTCGTGCGGGGCCGTGGCGAAAAGTACAGGGCGCAGTCGGTGCCTCGGGGAGCGGAGACGCGTTCCTTCTCGACCGGCCGGGAGCCCCGACGCCCTCCAGCCGTGCTGTGACCGTGGCTGGGGTCTGGCCACTGCTCGAGCAAATGCCCAGGCCCAGGGACACGGTGC
>NC_066527.1:8809188-8954188 GCF_024679095.1 Eriocheir sinensis
TATATATATATATATATATATATATATACTTAAGACGCTGCGCCTTGCTAAATGAGGGGCTGGCAAGACCTACCTTATTCACTGCTGGGTCGCGGCGGACCAAAGCACCAGTAACGGTAACGTTAATAGAATTGGGTCTCAAGAAGAAAAGTTTGAAGACTGCTTTATTTTTTACTTCTCTACTACTCTTTACTGTATTACTTTTTAATATTACCATTTTCATTATATAATTTTGACACCTTTGTAGTTCCAGTACTTTTCTATATTGCTTCAGGGTAAAGATAGCAAGCACATACCTTCTCCTGGCTTGTATTCTTTGCAACAATAAAATAAATCACTCAATGCAATTCCAACTATAAGAATTACCACATTTGCCCATCCCTTTCACTGATAAACTCCTGATAAATGCCCTTCCTTCCTTCGTTCCTTCGTTCCTAATTCTCAATTTTCTGTTTTCTACGACTCGAACGCTTTCAAGTGGGGAGTATCAGAACTGACCCTCCTTTAGGCACCTTCCTTTCTTCTACATATAAAAGAGTAGAATAACATAGTGCAATCATGCGGGCGTCTTTTTATTTGTTTTCCCTTTGGCCTGACTCCTGTAGCGTAATAAATGAAAGAAAATAACTGCACGTACTGATTCAATCCCATCACCTCTATGTACGCACCTCCGCATCCTCCACAATTTCGAAACTCTTTTATGTATTCGCAACAAGATGTCAACCGTTGCATCAAAATTCCTATACGAGTATGTACATTTGAGGACAGTGCTTGTTGTTGTGTTGTGGCTTCAGAGGCTCGGATTAGGCAACGCTGACGGAGCTTACCAAACAAAACGCGGAATCGCAGCTCTTCGTATGACGTCACGGGTGTCGCTCGATATAAAGGCACGAACAGGAGGTGGCCCCTGGCAGACCACCTGGCAACACCCTCCAAATGGCTTCCCTCGCTCGAGTTAGTGTTTCTGAAGTTATTATTTCTCAAGATCAAACTATTGTTGTATTTATTTACCACTTTCAATACCAAAAATTTCCTGTGTCCCTTCGGTTTTTTCACGGCCAGAGTATTCACGTGTTATATATTTTGCTGTTGTTGTTTTCAAGATCCAAGTATTAATGTGTTCCAAAGCATTTTCTTCTTTTCTTCTTCTTCTTCTTCCTTTTTTTTACGTATTTTCCTTTTACTTCTCCTTCCCACACCTCACACACACACTCACTAACCCCCTGTACACACAAAAACACACACACTCGCTCCCCCCCAACCACACACACACACACACACACACACACACACACACACACACACACACACACACACACACACAGTCACCCTAACCCCCCCCCCCCCCACACACACACACACAAACACGCCTCTTACAACTCCTACACCACCCACATATACACAACATTCCTCTCTTCAGGTTCTCCTCGCAGTTGGGCTTCTGGCGGTGGTCGGTGCCGCTCCTCAACTCAGGCCTTCCCACCCTCTGAGCGACACCCACGAGACTGACGCGCCACAGGAGGAAACACTGGCTATCGAGCACGGGTTTGCAGAGTCTGAAGGCACCGACGAGGGCAGCGAGAACGTTCACGGCATCGAAGAGGACACAGAAAGTGTCCCTGAGGAGGCTTTCGGCACCCAGAACGACTTCGAACCCTACGAGGTACAAGAACTGGGTACTTTGGTCCGTTCCGGTGACTAAGACAATGTTCATAATATGGCAACAGCTTCATCACGTCAATCATTTAGGTTGATATAACAAGTTCCACGTCATGCTGTCACGATAAAGAGGTTGGAGATAGAAACACGAAGCTGGTGTCATAGTGTGAACGCTGTTTTTGACGGTCGCTGGGACAGACTATCGTTGGGCAAATTTATGTTCGAGATCATTTCAGTGTGGAGATGGTTTCATATAGAGATTGGAATAGTTTCAATATGGAGACAGTTTCATATAGATTGGAAAGATTTATGAATGAGGATAGTTTCAAGAAGGAGATTGTTTCATATAGAGATATTGGAATGGTTTCAATAAGACGACAGTTTCATTTAGAGATTGAAAAGATTTATGAATGGACAGTGTTTCAAAAAGGAGATCGTCTTATAGAGATGGACTGATATATGAATGGGGATAGTTTCAGAAAGGAGATTGTTTCATGTAGAAATGGGTCGATTTATGAATAAGGATAGTTTCAAAAAGGAGATGGCTCGATATATGAATAGGGATAGTTTAGATAAGGAGATGGTTTCATATGGAGATGGATCGATTTATGACTGGGGATAGTAGTTTCAGTAAGCAGATAATTTCAATAAGTAGGTAGTTTCAAATAGAAACTGGATAGATTTATGAATGGGAAAACTGGATGTAAATAACTGGTTTTAATGAGCTCTTGCTTAAGATTATGAAATTGACTTGGGAAGGTTGTATCATCCGTATAACTGATAACAGAAGGACGACCAAAATAAGAGTGGCAACCTAGGAAGTGTAGAAGCCAGGACAGAAAGAAAACCAAGTAGAGAGATGAAATTAGAACCTTTGGCCAAGAATGATAAAGTAAACAAATATCAAAGCGGTAGCAGTAGCAAAACAGTATCAGAGTGGCAATCCAGATACTGTAGAAATTAAAAGAGAAAGAAAACCAGGTGGAGAGTTGAAAATAGAGCTTTTGCCGGAACAGAAATTAATCCAGTCTATACAGCATCAAACGAAGGGAAGTGGAAAGCGTTGGGAAAAACCTATGAACCGGAATGGACTAATAACGGCTGATAATCCTATGATAATGATGATAACGATGATGATGATGACCCTCCTTAAACCCTTCTATATCCCTGTATAGGCAACACCCACCATCACGGAAAAGGTCCATTCCAACTACAACCCCGGACACTCCTTTGGCTTCGAGAGTCACCACGCCAGTAACAGCGACGCCTTCGACCCCTCTCCATCATTCCCTCAGCATCATGACAGCCTCCCCGCCGGCCCAACCTTCGGCTATGACGCAGCCTAATAACCTGAACTACCACGAGCACACCACGCTCCACGGCTCGGATGCAAACCACTTCTATACACAATACTCATCTTCTGCCCCACACACAACGTGACTGTAACACACACACTTTCACAATTTCACATCGCCTATATACTCGTACATTCCACGCAAAATACATAATCGGACATGTGTGTGTGTGTGTGTGTGTGTTCAGTTGCCTGCATCTGCCCATCGCGATTTCGTCAACCGCCGCGAAATAAATATCCAAAAAGGTCAAGCAGTTTTACGGTGTCTAAGGTGAACGTGAAAAAACTGAGTATATATTTTTTTTAAATATTACGTACTTCACTCTAATGCATTACAGGAAACGGATCTCTTGACGGTACTCAGTGTGTTGACATCATTGCTTGCTGCTCTTTGACGAAATTCAGAAACAAAACAAAAAAAAAAGTTTCATAAATGTTACTTTTTAGTTTCCGGTATTGTTAAGCAGATATTCTTATTTAATTTTGTTTTAGTTTTTTTTTTTTCCCTTCTAGCCTATGTTTGTATTTACACGGATTGCATAATGATGCCCTTGCGCTAGGCAACAAATAAGGACCACATACTGGTGATAAGTTATGTTCGCGTCAAAACCAAAACACGTCACTATGAAATCATACGACCATTTTATTACTGTTTCCCAGCACCAGTTTTGCTCTTCATTGTCTCATAAATAAACATTTACTTACATCTTAAAACTATTGTTTTTAGTTTGTTTGTTACAAAACTAAAAGAAATATTAATAAAGAAATTTAGTTCATGAGTGACTTTATATAATTATTGCTTTCTAGCTATTAGCAGTTTTTTTTTCTATTCGGTCTATTTGTTTCTTATTTATTTAATTAAGTCTCTTAAAGATATCCCTTACAGCTGATGCTTGTGGAAACAATGAGACACTACTAAATAATGTCTATGCTATTATTGCCGCCACAATCTACCCTCACTGTCTTTGATGTCTAAATTTTTTTTTTTTTTTTTTTTTTTTTACGTTTGCCTATTGCGCCGGTAGGCTTTCTTGGTGGGGCCTGATGGTCGGCCCCAGCCTGTTATGGCGCAGACAAATGTTTATAGTGGCACCATCTTGCTTGGCTCATGCTGCCCCCGGAACTCATCTTTGTTCTCTTTTAGAGAGAAAATCTAGAGTCCGGGTTGGTGGTCTTCAGGACAGCATGTGGGTCGTCTTAGGCCACTCGGCGGTGACTGAAAAATTCCAGCTTGTGGCGGCGGGCAGGACGCGAACCCGTGTCCTGGATGCGGCCCGCACCCGCACTCTAACCACCCACCCACCACCTGTATATTTTTCAACTTCGATGGAGTGGGCAACCGGGGTATTCATCCTCCCACATGGTCCTCCGTCCCTGCCCCACGGTGAGCAGTCAGTCCAGCCCCTGATCTGGCCTGGTTCGGGGGAGTAGTTTGCACCCACATTCCCACCAAAAAAAAAAAAAAAAGCAAAGCAAAAAATAAAAGCAAGTAGAGGTCGGAGTCGTGGCACGAGCCTCGATCAAGCTCCGGTTTTGCTAGAGGACCCAACCTCCAGCACCGACCGAGATTTCTTCTTCAGGACTAGGCTATTAATAGTTCCTTATGTAGCGACATAACCTACTGTTATACTCATTTATTAATGTTTATATATTATACAGCACTGGTCATATTAACACTGGATGCTGGACGGTATAAAACACAACAATACATGTAACAGTAGGCTATCTCGCAAAATAAACTAAATATTGATCGCCTACGCCTGAAAAAAAATAGTTAAGGCGCATTTGTGGAGTAGCGAACAACGTACGTTTCCCTCTCATACACCACACAGTCGTGGGCAGAGTGGTGATGTTTTAATAAACTAATACGGTGATGTTATAACAATAATAATGAGGATAGAAAACCCTTACCTTGGTTATGTTCTGAGGAGACCCACCCGCCGCTACGAGAGCGAGCGAGCATGTGTGTGTTCGTGCGTGTGATTTTGAGACAGCAGCGCATGCGCACAACGAGGGTCCTTTTCCTACTGAGTTAGTGATGAGAAGAACCGAGTCAAGGCCTACGAGAGGGGAGTCCTAGGCGATGGGGGGGGCTGACCTGAGCCACTCATCAAGGTGAGGGTAAGGTTAGCCTTAGCCCGCGCTCCTCAGTTTCTTCCCAGGTCAGGTCGGGGTCACTACGCGCTACTCTCCAGCCATCCCTTCCCGCAAAACAGTGTCTCTTAGTGGTTTATTTTTGCTATCAATGTTATTTGGTTATGCCTAACACGTGTGCAGTTCCGAATTGCAAAGGAAACTACAGGAACGGCCCAAAAGTGCACGTGTTTTCCTTCCCGAAAGATGAGGAACTCTCCCAAAAATGGTTGCGCGCTATCAGGAGGGACAGCTACACACCAAACAAGCACAGCAGGGTAAGTCCTTCTCATTTTCTTTTAACTTCATTCTTATATTTTAGGGACAAGAGAGAGAGAGAGAGAGAGAGAGAGAGAGAGAGAGAGAGAGAGAGAGAGAGAGAGAGAGAGGCCTATTCAGGAAATCACATCACACATGACTTCATATGTATGTATGTATTTACACAGGTATGTATGTATCTACATATGAATGTATGTTTATCTATTCATCTATCTATATATCTTGTATACCTATGTATATATATATATATATATATATATATATATATATATATATATATATATATATATATATATATATATTTATATATACATACATAGAGAGAGAGAGAGAGAGAGAGAGAGAGAGAGATTTTTTTTTTTTTACAACAAAGGAGGCAGCTCAAGAGCACACAAAAAAAGAAAACAATAATAAAAAAAAAGCCCGCTCCTCGCGGGTCCAAAAAATGAAACCAAAGAGGTGGCCGAAAACAAGATCAAATACGGGAGGAGAGATGTCCTGATACCCTCCTCTTGAAAGAGTTCAAGTCGTAGGCCGGAGGAAATACAGATGAAGGAAGATTGTTCCAGAGTTTACCAGCATGAGGGATGAAAGAGTGAAGATGCTGGTTAACTTTTGCATAAGGGGTTTGGACAGTATAGGGATGAGCATGAGTAGAAAGTCGAGTGCAGCGGGGCCGCGGGAGGGGGGGAGGCATGCAGTTAGCAAGTTCAGAAGAGCAGTCAGCGTGGAAATATCGATAGAAGATAGAAAGAGAGGCAACATTGCGGCGGAATTTAAGAGGTAGAAGACTATCAGTATGAGGAGGAGAGCTGATGAGACGCAGAGCCTTAGCCTCCACTCTGTCCAGAAGAAGCTGTGTGAGTGGAGCCCCCCCACACATGAGATGCATACTCCACACGAGGGCGGACAAGGCCCCTGCATATGGACAGCAACTGTGCAGGGGAGAAGAACTGGCGGAGACGGTACAGAACGCCCAGCCTCGAGAAAGCTGATTTAGTAAGAGATGAGATATGAAATTTCCAGTTGAGATTTTGAGTTAAGGATAGACCGAGGATGTTTAGTGTTGAGGAAGGTGATAGCTGGGTGTTGTCAAAGAATAGGGGATAGTTGTTTGGAAGATTGTGTCGAGTGGATAGGTGGAGAAACTGTGTTTTTGAGGCGTTGAAGGACACCAGGTTCCTCTTGACCCAATCGGAAATAATAGTGAGGTCTGAGGCTAAGCGTTCTGCAGCCTCCAACCTTGAGTCGTTAAGTTCCTGTAGGGTGGGTCTTCTATTAAAAGAAGTTGAGTAATGCAGAGTGGAATCATCGGCGTAAGAATGGATAGGACAGTTCGTTTTGGAAAGAAGATCATCAATGAACAACAGAAAAAGTGGGAGATAGGACAGAACCCTGTGGGACACCACTGTTAATAGATTTAGGGGAAGAACAGTGACCGTCTACCACGGCAGAAATAGAACGGTCAGAAAGGAAACTGGAGATAAAGGTACAGAGAGAAGGATAGAAACCGTAGGAGGGTAGTTTGGAAAGCAAAGATTTGTGCCAGACCCTATCAAAAGCTTTTGATATGTCCAGCGCAATAGCAAAGGTTTCACCGAAACGGCTAAGAGAGGATGACCAAGAGTCAGTTAAGAAGGCTAGGAGATCACCAGTAGAACGCCCCTTGCGGAACCCATACTGGCGATCAGATAGAAGGTCAGAAGTGGAAAGGTGCTTTTGAATCTTCCGGTTAAGGATTGATTCAAAAGCTTTAGATAGACAAGAAAGTAAAGCTATAGGACGGTAGTTTGAGGGATTGGAGCAGTCACCCTTCTTAGGCACAGGCTGTATGAAGGCATACTTCCAACAAAAAGGAAAGGTAGATGTTGACAGGCAAAGCATAAGAGTTTGACCAGGCAGGGTGTCATATATATATATATATATATATATATATATATATATATATATATATATATATATATATATATATATATATATATATATATATATATATATATATATATATATATATATATATATATATATATATATATATATATATATATATATATATATATATATATATATATATATATATATATATCTATATATCTCTATATATAGACAGACACACATAGAGACATAGATATATATATATCTATATATATATATATATATATATATCTATATATATATATATATCTATAGAGAGAGAGAGAGACATATATGTGGTTTTATATATATCTGTATATCTATGTCAATCTTTATTTTTAATCATCTATCTATCTATCTATTACTTTTATAAATTCAATTATTCTATATATTTTATATATACATTATTTTTTGCAGGTGTGTGAGCTGCATTTTAGGTCCGAGGACATCATGCGAGAGGCAACGCACTTCGACGAGAAGACTGGAAGGAAACTTAGCGCTAGCTTGATGAAGATTCGCCTCCAGGATGGTGCTGTTCCTTCCCAATTACCTAACTGCCCTGACTATTTATCCGGACCTGCACATGTTAGAGAAGGCCCCGACATGAAAAGAACGAGGAGGGAGCAATCTGCTATACAGGTGGCAATGGAAAGAAGTAAAACAGATGAAGAAAACCATAGGAAGAGTAGAGAATTTAGTAATTTAGCTGAACTAAAGGAAAAGTTAACTGACATAGATAGATACTGGACAGTAATTGATGATGAAGATATTATACATATATGCCATGTTATGCATTCACCACAGCCACAGGTTGTTATATCTGTAGTCTTCAAGCCTGACTGCTCCTTGCTTGCTTATGCACATGGCAATAAGGTTGAGAAGCTAGGAGCTTACCATATGCCTTCAAGGATTACAGACATTGACAAACTTGAAGAACTACTGAACAAATTGCGCATGTGATGTATAAGTGAAGTGTTTCTTTACCATTAACATTTAAGAAATAAACTAAGTACGGTTCTTTTTTTTCTTGAAAATAAGCATTATATAAGACAGCATCATGTTTTCATCAACAAAGTACAGTATCTAACACCAAATGAATAAATGAAAAAGCAGTAAGAAGGGCAGTACTATAAGCCTAAATGCCATCAAGGGTAAGTCATTATATGGTGGGACACACGGCAGGCAGACACCATATCGTACAGGGCTGGCTGGGTGGAGGTGGATGGGTGCCAGTCTTACCACCAGGAGGCTAGAGGGGGGTCAAAAGGTTGCCAGAGACGAAAGGTGTTCAAATTCGTCTAAAGACATATAACTTTAAAATAACGTCTAACATACCATGTGAAATTCAAACAATATTATTTTTTTTCTTGTTTTCAAAGAGGTACAGTACTAAATTCCTCCTCGAGAAAGGTCAAGGTCTATAGATTTCTATGCCCTCTCTGGACTTAACCCTCAGAAGGCTTATGGCCCTGGTGGAGTGCCTCCAAATTGTCCTTAAAAAATGTGGCTCCGTGCTGACACCCTGCCTGATCAAACTCTTTCGTCTCTGCCTATCAATTACCTATTTCCTTCCTGCTGGAAGTACGCATACATACAGCCTGTGCCTAAGGAGGGTTACCATTCCAATCCCTCAAATTACCGCCCTATAGCTTTTTTTTAATTTTTTTAACAACAAAGGAGGCAGCTCAAGGGCACACAAAAAAAGAAAACAATAATAAAAAAAGCCCGCTACTCGCTGCTCCTAAAAAAGAAACAAAAGAGGTGGCCGAAAGCAAGATCAAATACGGGAGGAGAGATGTCCTGATACCCTCCTCCTGAAAGAGTTCAAGTCGTAGGCAGGAGGAAATACAGATGAAGGAAGATTGTTCCAGAGTTTACCAGCGTGAGGGATGAAAGAGTGAAGATGCTGGTTAACTCTTGCATAAGGGGTTTGGACAGTATAGGGATGAGCATGAGTAGAAAGTCGAGTGCAGCGGGGCCGCGGGTGGGGGGGAGGCATGCAGTTAGCAAGTTCAGAAGAGCAGTCAGCGTGGAAATATCGATAGAAGATAGAAAGAGAGGCAACATTGCGGCGGAATTTAAGAGGTAGAAGACTATCAGTATGAGGGGGAGAGCTGATGAGACGAAGAGCCTTAGCCTCCACTCTGTCCAGAAGAGCTGTGTGAGTGGAGCCCCCCCACACATGAGATGCATACTCCATACGAGGGCGGACAAGGCCCCTGTATATGGACAGCAACTGTTCAGGGGAGAGGAATTGGCGGAGACGGTACAGAACGCCCAGCCTCGAGGAAGCTGATTTAGTAAGAGATGAGATATGAAGTTTCCAGTTGAGATTTTGAGTTAAGGATAGACCGAGGATGTTTAGTGTTGAGGAAGGTGATAGCTGGGTGTTGTCAAAGAATAGGGGATAGTTGTTTGGAAGATTGTGTCGAGTGGATAGGTGGTGGCGTTGAAGGACACCAGGTTCTTCTTGCCCCAATCGGAAATAATAGTGAGGTCTGAGGCTAAGCGTTCTGCAGCCTCCAGTCTTGAGTCGTTAAGTTCCTGTAGGGTGGGTCTTCTATTAAGGTGACATTGGGCAATGGCACAACGAAGTCGTTGTCAAAACCTCATTTCTTTATATTCCAGATATTTTTTTCTTTATTCATGTTAACATTTATCCTTTCAGTATTAAGTATAAAAATTATATCCACGGGAAATATCTGCTTTTTAGCATAATTCTGTTGGAACAGAAACAAATACATAACTCACATACAAAAGAATTTTATGCTAAAATATCATTATTTCATGAAGAGTTGACAAATTGCAATGAAGAGCTTCCTTTTACTAAGTACCACAGACTCTTAATTTCAATGAGAGCATACCAACCGTGAACACGGAAAACAGCTTTACATTTCTGACACCAGACTCTGGTTCGCTCATGAAACTCGGCACATCTGGTTTGCTTGCAGGATACCTTTGTGTGTACACCATCATGGTCTTTCTTACCATCTAGTGTACTCTCCTTTCTACACCCCCACTACCTGGACATCTCTTTGACATCCCCAATTTGCCGACTCCCGGCAGATCTAGATTGTGACAAGTGTGGAGATAGTGATGAATTTCAGGGAATATGTTCCTTTTAATACTGCTTGAAATATGTTCATTCTTTACATTAGGTTTTGATTCGCTAAAAATGCCAATGTACAGTCGGCTATAGAGAGTAGTGACACACTGTCCAGTAAGTTTCGTTCAGAAAGCTACATCTGGCAACCCCTCCACGCGACATGAAAATTATTACATCCTATCGAAATCGTACTGTTGTGGTGATCGGTGGTCACAGGTGCACTCTCAATAATTTTAAGATAGATATTTATCAAAAGTGCCCGTCGCTAATGCTTAATAAATATTTTTCTTTAGGCTCTGTCGCTATATTTTGACACGAGCTTTTAGCTTCGGTCAAATTTAGTCAAGAGCAATTCAAAGTTGTTTATCAAACTATGATACATTTAAAAATATACTGCACTTATTAAGGGAGTTGTTATGCCTTATAACTTAAAAAATAAATCCCTGACAGCCGAGATCTTGTTCTTTATTAAAAAAAAGTATACGTAATAATAGGCTATAAACGTTCACATGATGGCGTCGTCGACCGCGGGCTTTTCCGCGCTCGCACTCAACACACACACACACGTATTTATACTTAGATATTACGTAATCTTCACGGAGAAATGATTTTAGATTTTTGATGATCTGAATTGTCTTTGAGGCTTTATAGTGACGGGAATTAAGGCTGCGAGTTAAACAGACCCTCGCGCCTATTTGCTGTTTGATGGTAGGAGCATTAGTCACTGCCTGCCTCTGTGAAGGGCAGGATTGCACACGCTATTTTCAAATTTTAATAGGAAAAAGTGTTTCAGACTGTTCGTGATGTTTTACCTCGTCATCATCATCATCATATGTAGAAGACATTCATTATCGCATTTCTAAATTGAATTCATGTAATCTGGTATATTTCTAACTACATTGTATTATAATTTAATATAATACTATACAATATTATAATTTCACGGTCACACACACACTGTACACACTGATACGCGTCACTAACATCACCAGTGAATGCGCCACCGTGGTATAGTTGCCAGATACCGCCACCAGGCTAAACATTCTGAAAACCGTGACACTACTCTCTAGCGTCGACTGTACTTAGATGTCAAGTACTCTCAACAACAGAACAGAAATGAACACCTTTATTTCTTTGTGAGTTATGTTTAGTTACTTTAGTACATGAATTCTTATTCAAAGAATATATATATTTTTTTATTTATATTTTATTTATTTATTTATTTTTACGTCGGAGCCTGTAGCACCGGTAAGCTATCTTAGGGGGCCTGGTGGTCGGCCCCAGCTCATCTTGGTGCAGGCAAGTGTTTACAGCGGCGCCATCTTTTCTTGGCTCATGCTGCCCCTCGGAGCTCATTCTTGAATAACTTGGACAGTTCTTCTAGAGTCCGGTTTGATGGGTAGTCTTCAGGACATGTGGGTAGTCTTAGGCCACTCGATGGTGACTGAAAAATTCCAGGTAGTAGCGGCGGATTCGAACCAGAGTCGTTCAGAACGGGGTGAATGCGGGGCCCGCACGCTAACCACTCAGCCACAAGAAATTTTATTATAACTGAACAACAGACATTCAAAATACTTAACATGTGTATCGAATTCTTCATTACAACCTCAAGTATTGTTGCAATCTCATGACGAGTCAAACTGAAACCAGAAAACAATGATCCGCACTCAATGGAGAAAGACTGAATTGTTGAGTGTATGCCCAATGTCACCTCGAGGTGACAGTCGTGAGTTTCATTGAGATTACCTCATATTAACAAATAATCATTGTGCTGTTACACCCACTAGTGTTTTCATTAGGCATTTAACTGTTGAGAAACACAGAGGAAAGGTTATTTAAAATTGTGTTTATATTGCATGAATACATTGTTTTGGCATAGGTGAAGAGGGATGAAAAACGGGAGCACCACATGTTCTTTCATCAACTGCCAGAGCTAACGTAAACAAAATATAATTCCCCAGAGCTAAAATACAAAAAAGGAAGTGTTAAACATTATAAACGGATTATCAATGCAAAATTTTGTAAGGTGTTAGAGATATGTCCATTTAAAAAAGTGTCACCTGTAGGTGACATTGGGCTTTCCCGGGTTAATTAAAGAGGAGTTTCTCTTTTCTTCTCTTGAAACAACTACAAAGGCCTCGGATAATTTGGAAAAGGTTTCATCTTTCTTTAAATCAAAAAATCTTTTGTGGGATACTATCCGTAAGTGCTGGACAAATGGAGCACCAGCTATGTTGGGAACAAAATCAGGATTTCAAGTTTGTGTGAAAAAGCGAGCTCCAAAAGTGAAAGGAATTCACTCTATGATCCATCGTCAGGCACTGGCCTCAAAAACACTTCCAGCTCCACTAGGGAAGGTTTTAGATCAAACAATTCAAATTGTAAATTTTCTCAAAAGAGGAGCTCACAACTCACGACATTTCAAGCAGTTATATTTTGACATGGATGCAGGCCATCATTTGCTTCTTTTCCACACAAATGTTCGATGCCTGTAAAGAGGAAATGCAACTGAGCGCATATTTGTGCTTAGAAATGAGCTCAAATTATTTATTGAAGTTCAGGGTAAGATGGGATTTTTTGACTGGGAATGGATCATGCGCCTTGCCAATTTGGTTGATATTTTTGAGCAGCTGAATAAACTGACTCTTCAGATGCGAGGAAGGAATACAACCATCATGAAATTTGTGGATGCCTTGAAAGCTTTCATGAGCAAGCTGGAAAATTGGAAGAGAAAGGTCAATATAAAAAACGTTGCAATATTTGAGAAAATGTCATCCGTTTTTGTTAGTGATCGTTAATGATCCACAATTTGCAAAATATAAATTTTACAGCATTTGACAGCACTGGAAAATTAATTCAGCTGATATTTTCTTGAACTCAGTGATGATGAGTTGGATTTAATGCAAAATCCGTTCATATTGTCAGTTGAAAAAGTTCCAGATGATTGTCAAGATGAATTTCTGGAGCTGAAAACTGATTCGGGATATATTCAATGAGAAATCAGTCACAGAATTTTGGCCCTTGACGTGCGATTCCCACCTAAAAGTGGCAGAAAGATCTATCCATGTATTGTTTCCATTTGTGTCGACATATCTTTGCGAGTCATGCTTTTCAACTCTGTTGCAAATAAAAACGAAGCAACGTAGTAGATTATAGGTTGAAAATGACCTGCGTTGTGCCCTTTCAAGCACTCTTCCGCATATCCCAGAATTGGCGAAGAAAAAACAATCAGGTTTCTCATTAACTGTAATCTTTATCTGAATAAAATGGATTATATATTTACACTATCCTGGTATTCTATTGAACTTTTTGTTTATTGAATTACAATACCCTGGCATTCTATTTTTGTTTATTAAATTACAATAACCTGACATTTTATTTTTGTTTATTGAATTACAAGACCCTGGCGTTCTATTTTTGTTTATTGAAATACAATACCCTGGCATTCTTTTTATTTTATACTTTTTGTTTATTGCAATATGCTTCGGTTTGCTCTGTTAAGTAATGAATTATGAATATAAAAAAAAAATACTTTACTTTTATTCAAGTTTTAAAATCCATCAAAATTTTCAATCATATTCATACTTCATACTTCATATAAGAACATAAGAACGCAGGAGTCTACAAGAGGCCGGTAGGCCTGTACGAGGCAGCTCCTTTGACCCTAAGCTCCCGTGTATCTAACCCCACCTAATATCGCTGTCCATGAATTTATCTAGTCTATTTTTGAATGTGACAATTGTATTGGCACTCACCACATGACTGCTAAGCCTATTCCACTCATCCACCACCTTGTTAGTAAACCAATTTTTGCCTATGTCCCTGTTGAATCTGAATTTATCCAGTTTAAACCCATTACTTCGTGTCCTACCCGGTTCTCTTACCAACAAAACCTTATGAATGTCTCCCTTATTAAAGCCCTTCATCCATTTATAAACCTCGACCATGTCTCCACGCACCCTTCGCCTTTCTAGAGAATGTAACTGTTTGAGTCTTTCCTCGTATGGCAAGTTTCTCAACCCCTGAATCATCTTAGTCATCCTCCTCTGCACCGATTCTAACATTTTGATATCCATTCTATAGTAAGGTGACCAGAACTGAACCGCATAGTCAAGATGAGGTCTAACTAATGCTAAATATAGTTTGAGGAAGACTTCGGGGCTTCTGTTGCTTACGCTCCTTGAAATAAATCCCAGTACCCTATTAGCTCGATTTCTAGCTTGAATGCATTGTGCCCTTGGACGGAGATCAGAGCTCACTAAGACCCCTAAATCCCTCTCGCACCCAGACCTGCTTATGAGAGTGTCATTTAAGCAATAGTTATGTGAGGGGTTGTTCCTACCTACACTCAGAATACTGCACTTCCCTACATTGAACTCCATCTGCCATTTATCCGCCCAGTCATACAATCTGTTGAGTTCACCTTGAAGAATACTAGCGTCCTGATCCGACTCAATTACTCTACCGATCTTGGTATCATCTGCAAATTTACTAACATCACTACTAATTCCTGTATCTAAGTCATTGACATAAATAATAAACAAAAGTGGACCTAATACCGAACCTTGTGGGACCCCACTCGTAACACATCCCCAGTCAGATCTTTTACCATTGATTTGCACTCTTTGCTTCCTATTGCTAAGCCACGCCTTGACCCAGTTCAAAACTTTACCCTCTACTCCGTGAGCCTGTAATTTAAGCAACAGTCGTTGGTGAGGAACTTTGTCAAACGCTTTACTAAAATCAAGATAGATTACATCATAATTTTCATCTCTGTCAACCGCCTCAAATACTTTATTGTAGAAGGACAAGAGATTGGTGAGGCATGACCTACCTTTTGTGAACCCATGCTGCGAGTCGTGAATTAAGCTATGTTTCTCTAAATGCTCCCGAATGTTCCTGGCTATTATGGACTCAAGCATCTTGCCTATAACCGATGTTAAGCTAACTGGGCGATAGTTTGAAGCAGCTGACCTGTCCCCCTTTTTAAAAATCGGCGTCACATTAGCTACTTTCCATAGGCTCGGCACATAGCCAGTATTTACCGACATCTTAAAGATGTCGGTTAGTGGGTCACTGAGTACATCACCTAATTCCTTTAATACCCTCGGAAATATCCCGTCAGGACCTGGCGACTTGTTCTTCTTAAGCTTATCTATCTCATCTTGAACTACTTGCCTGGTAATGATTATATCCCTCAATTTGTTGCCATCCCCGCCCTCGTACACCTGAACTCTTTCCGGTATAGTCGTTCGATCCTCCTGTGTGAATATTGAAAGGAAGTAGTCGTTCAACAATGTGCTCATATTTTCGTAATTTTCTACTACCTCCCCTGTGTTTGTTTTCAGCAGTCCAATTTTCTCCCGTGTTTTTGTTCTACACATCTAAAAGAAGCCCTTAGGATTACTTTTCGCCTCATTTGCTACTTTGATCTCATAGTTCCTTTTTGCTATCCTGGTGTTTTTCTTAACTAATCTAGATAGTTCGACGTACCGGCCCTGAGATGTGTTTCACCATTCTTTATTTTCTGATAAATTCCCTTCTTTAACCCAATCTCGTGTTTTAGTCCACGAGTCATCCACTTAGGATCATTGTTTTCTTTTCTAAGTGTTCGCTGTGGTATATGCTGTCCTTGCCCCTCTACTATTACTCTAACTAAGTTATTGTAAGACATTTCTACCTGGTTCTCCTGGCTCTCCAATCCGCAGTTCTGGCCCCCATGAATCCCTAAATTATCCCAGTTTAACCCTTCAAGATGTCTTCGAAGCCTCTCGTAATTTGCTCTTCTAAAATCTGGAACTAACACTGGGTTTGGTTCGCGGGTTACCGTTTTGTGGTCACTATTTCCTAACTCTCCGCCCACCTCCAACTCACGTAGCAAGTTCCCATTATTGGTTAGGACTAAGTCTAATATGTTATCTCCTCTGGTAGGCTCAGTAACTACCTGCTTAAGGAAATTATCTTGTATAACTTCAAGAAAGTCCTCGGCTTCCAGGTCACCCACTAGGTCTTCCCAGTTTATATTCCTATAATTAAAGTCCCCCATTACGCAGACATTTCTACTCATACTCGCCCTGCCAATCTCCTGTAGTAATATACTCGTGTCCTGCCTGTTAAGGTTGGGTGGCCTGTACATAACTCCTAGAGTTAGTTTTTCTTTCCCTTTGTGAACGTCCACCCAAACTGATTCTGAATCCATGTTAGTTTTGACTGAATTGTTAACTAAACATTTAAGTGAGTCTTTAACATATAGCGCAACTCCACCTCCCTTTCTGCCCCTTCTGTTACTAAATCAGCTTCCGCTAGGCTGGGCGTTCTGTACCGTTCTGTACCGTTCTTCTCCCCCGCACAGTTGCTATCCATTTACAGGAGCCTTATCCGCCCTCGTATGGAGTATGCATCTCACGTGTGGGGGGGGTCCACTCACACAGCTCTCCTTGACAGAGTGGAGTCAAAGACTCTTCGTCTCATCAGCTCTCCTCCTCATACTGATAGTCTTCTACCTCTCAAATTCCGCCGCCATGTTGCCTCTCTATCTTCTATCGATATTTTCATGCTGACTGCTCTTCTGAACTTGCTTACTGCATGCCTCCCCCCCCTCCCGCGGCCTCGCTGCACACTCATGCTCATCCCTATACTGTCCAAACCCCTTATGCAAGAGTCAACCAGCATCTTCACTCTTTCATCCCTCACGCTGGTAAACTCTGGAACAATCTTCCTTCATCTGTATTTCCTCCAGCCTACGACTTGAAACTCTTTCAAGAGGAGGGTATCAGGACACCTCTCCTCCCGAAATTGACCTCTCTTTTTGGACACTCCTTTGACCTCTATGCAGGAGCAGTGAGTAGCGGGCTTTTTTTTTTCTTTGCGCCCTTGAACTGCCTCCTTAGCTGTAAAAAAAAAAAAAAAAAAATCGCTCTTAGATTTGTAACACTCCACTATACGTAGAAATAATTCATATAAATGTACATATATTAATATGGAAAAAAAATCAAGGATTTTCAGTATTAATATATGCATAATATTTGGAATGCACCTTTTGAGACAGGCAATCTTGGAAAGGGGCGAATGACATTGACATATGGTGAAAGGGGTGCATGGGGCAAAAAAGGTTGAGGACCACTGATCTATAACGTGACTTACCACGTTGATTACTCTTGCTTAGTTAGTCCATCATTATGAACAGACTGTACCGTTTCAGTTAGCAAGCCTCCAGACACCTGTACCTTGGTCTTGACCCAGGAGACCTGAAGTCCCAAGGGCTTCGTCTCCTCGTGCAGTGCCTCGAGAGCCATCACCAGAACCCCAAGTGACTCCGCAAGGATTACTGCATCATCGGCAAAAACAAGGTCAGTGACCCTGGTATTGCCAATAGATGCTCCACAATGACTCTGGTCCACAACTCTGCCTAGTACCCAGTTCATGCAAGTATTTAAAACCTATGGGGCAAGGACAACCCTGCCTCATTCCTGCGTTCACAGGAAAGCTGGACAAGCCTCCCACACACACTTCAAGGCACTCTTTGTCCCAGAATACAGGCCAGTCAGCAAACCAATAGTCCTTGCAGGAATCCCTCGGAGTCGCATGAAATCCCGGAGTGTCTCGCAATGCACCGAATCAAACGCCTTCTTGAATTCGACATAGGCTGCAAGAATCCCCTGTCCACTAGAACGCGAAGCGTTAGGATACGATCAATTGTTGACATATCAGGCGTGAACCCAGACTGCTCAAGCGCGGTCGGAACCCCAAGTAAAACCGGAGCGGGGTCGATTCTCGCCCCACGTCCCTGACCTCTGCTGCTTACTTTGTTATTAGCAAGGATAGAGTTTTGCTGGGGGAGGGGATACAACCCTCTCCCCCAAACCAGCCCAGATCAGGGGTTGGACTGATTACTCAGAATATGACAGGGACGCAGGACCACTGGGAGGATAAATCTCGGTTATCCAAAAAATAAGCATGGATAGGAGGGAGAGAAAATTAAAGAAAGGCATCTCGGGGAAGTTGGGAACGCTGCATTCCTCATCCAGATTGACCTTCCCCTAATAATGATAATGCTAATAATAATAACTAAATAAAAAAGAATTCTTTGAAGGCTTATTTTGCATATTTTTGGATTTTAATCGATCAAGTAATTTCATTGCAAGAACCGAGTAAACGAGTAGTACTCACTCAGATCCAAGAACCAAGTAAGCCGAGTACTACTCAGACCGAAACGTACATCCCTACTGTCTGTTCCACCTCAGCTGACCCCAAATATAAAGAAACTTTAGTAAAATATGGAACCTCTAATGAGTGCCCGCTCTCAAAATTTGACCCACACCCATCGGGTTAGATGTAACCAATCACCAGCAACAGAGCGACTAGGCTCTTCCTACATCGTTTATAGGGAGGGGCTTCTCACCTGATTTGGGGTCAACTAAGGTTATACTGAGGGTCCCTTTCCTACTGCTACACCAGCGACGCGCACCACACATGCTACGCGGAGTAAACTGTAATGGCTTACTCAACCCGGCCACCTCCCTAGTCCTACTAAAATCGCCCCAGATCACTCGGTTGTAAAAAGTCATAGTGATTCGGTTCTGGATTTGGGGATAGGGCACTAAATGGAACGGCTGAGATCATGGGAGTGAGTTTTTCCCTCCCCCCTTTAGTATGACAGACCTCGGCAAAGGTGGCGGTGTTATCATCGCCACCAAGCCGGGTCTTTGTGTTAAGCATAGGCCTGACCTCGACACAGACAGCGAAATCACCTGGGTCCAATTACAAACCTTCAACTGTAAATCTCTTCTTCTTGCTGCTTTTTACAGATCGCCTTCTACTAATACAGACTATTTACACAACCTTCAAATTTCTCTTTCACGCATACAGGCAGACAAACACATCTGGATCACAGGTGATTTCAACCTCCCTGACATTGACTGGACTGCAATATCCCCATTTGACCCTCCTGATGCTGACGCCCCCAACCCCATTAATCCCCACACAAACAGACATCAACTACACGACACATTCATTGACATCATAAATACATTTTCACTCTCACAAACAGTACTCCAGCCAACACGAACACATACTGTAACACGCCCCGCTGGCCACGGTGGCCCTTTGACCACAGCACACACACTTGACCTTTTTCTCACCAACAACGTTCTTAACATAACAAACACTCACGTTGTTCCAGGACTTAGTGCCCACGACATGCTAATCGCTGACGCTGACCTCCGACCGATTAGACATAAACAGAGACCCAGACAGATTTCCCTTTTTTCAATGGCTGACTTAGACATGATCAAACAAGACCTAACTGCTTTCACCACTGACTTTTTTGCGACAGACCCACACACAAGACTTCCTTCCACCAACTGGAACAACCTGAAACACACCATGCACGCCTCAATGAACAGACACATACCACAAAAAACACTTTCTAGTAGATACACACTCCCCTGGTTTTCCAGGGATCTAGGCAGACAACATCGCAAGAAACAAAGACTCTACAGACGCGCGCAGACATACAACACAACAGATAATTGGACCGCCTACAAAAACCACCAAAAGACATTTGCCAAAAACATAAAAGTAGCGGAACGCAAACACATAGCAACTTATCTCGCAGACAACGTAAGAAATAACAAAATAAACTTTTTCAGGTTCTTTACGACGCGCAAACATGACACTAACACATTAGTAACCAGCCCACAACACAAAGCACAAATTCTTAACACACAGTTCCAATCGGTATACACATAAGAATACAACCTGACACCAAACATGCCACACAGCCCCTTCCCCCCGATACCCCCCCTTGACATTACGACTAACGGAATACAGAAATTACTGGAAGGACTCAACACAACCAAATCCACTGGCCCCGACAACATTCCCGCCCTCATCCTTAAATCCTTTGCCCCCATCCTTGCCGCCATCCTTCAGGCCATATTCACCCAGTCCATTTCACCCACCTCATTACCCTCTGACTGGCTTTTGGCAAATATTAATCCTTTATTTAAGACAGGTGACATGACTGACCGAGCCAATTATCACCCCATCTCACTAACATCGATTCCACGTAAAAATTTCGAACACATAATACACAAACATATAATGAATCACTTTGACACAAACAACATCCTTACTGACTCACAACACGGCTTTCGACCTAAACGCTCATGTGAATCGCAACTCATTGCTACATATCACGACATTACGAGGCTACTTGACTGACGTGACACTAAACAAGTTAACACTATTGTTTTAGATTTTGCCAAAGCCTTCGACAAAGTTCCGCACAAAAGACCGACATTAAAATTGAAATACTACGGTATTTCAAGACCTATCTACACAGGATCACTACATTTCTTACTAACCGGACTCAACGTGTTCTTGTTCTTCTTGACGGATTTTCATTTGCCACTGTCCCTGTTTCTTCAGGTGTCCCACAAGGCACCGTTCTAGGTCCCCTTCTTTTCCCCCTGTACATTAACGATCTTCCACTGTCAACGCCTAACTCTTCCACCAGACTATTTGCCGACGATAGTTTACTGTTTGGAGCAGTAAAGACTAGTGACGACTGCAGACTACTACAAAGCGACTTGGACGCCCTCGAGCGGTGGGAGCGCACCTGGCAGATGCACTTCCGACCAGACATATGCAAACTATAAAGATTCACCAAAACTCACAACCCCATCCATCACACTTACACTCTCCATAATTCAGTTTTAGAATCAGTCCACACACACAAGTACCTTGGTATCCATCTCTCAACTAACTTGGGTAAAATTCTAGTGTTTGCCCATACTCCCCCCTCATCCCCAAAACAAGCTTGGGGACCTGTGGGAATGCTAGTTTCGGGTGGGGGACACGAAATCCGACGCAATCGCGTTTTTTTTTTTTTTTTGAGGGGGAAAAATTCCCTAGATCTAGGGAAATTCCCTACATTTAGGGATTTTTCTTCCCGCCGCCCCTAAAATGAGTGTTTGCGACGAATTTAGTGTTTCCCATACGGAAACCACGCATTCTCACTGGATCCCCAAGCTTGTTTTGGGAGAGAAGCGTAGTGAACCCACCAAACGATGCTCACCTTACCGGTCTGGCGTGGCGCCGGAGGGCGGAGGCCATCTGCACCCACACAAACCGCCTACACCACACGCATGCCTTCTCTCTAGCACCGGTGCCAGTAGGTTGTCACCTCATCGCAAGGTTTCTGTCCTGCTGGTTGAGTCCGTGGCACCAAACACAGTGTATCTTCATTGTTTATCACTGACACAAGCAAAACCAGCGGCTAGACGTGATCCGTCCAACGCCGCGCCTTAAACAGTACTGCAGGTTCTAGAGCAAGTGCAGGCTCTCGAACCTCCTGCCCGAGCTGTTCGAACACGTGAATCCTGACTGACCGCATTTTGAATCTGCTTCACGGATTCGTGTTCCCAGTATACAAGGTGATTGTGGATATGGACTCTGCGCCTCCAGAAAACGATAATACGTCTGAGTAACGCCTCCATATATCATAGTTAAAAAACAAAATACATGTCCCTCAACCATAATATGAAGGCGGCGCGCCAGTAGCGGATCCAGATCCAGCCCCTTTCCCCATCGATCTTGGGGGACCCGCAGGAAGTCGGGGTATTTGGGTGGGGGAGCATATTTAAACTACTCCAACCGAACTTTACGCCCTGCTAACGGGGGGGCTTTGCCCCCCTCGACCCCCCTGCTAACCAAGGGGGGGGGCTGCGCCCCCCCCCACTTAAAGTACCCCAACCGAACTTTACGACCTAACAGCTAACTGAGGGACATTGAAAGAGGTGCTTACGTCCCCCTTCTTCAACATTAGCTATTACATTACTGACGACGCCAAGATGGTCCAGCGGCTTCACCAGACCCGTTCTCCTCCTCCGAAGCTTCGTCACTAACCTGCTTCACGCGTTCGTACGTGGTACCAAACCTGCTTCACGCGTTCGTACGTGGTACCAAACCTGCTTCACGAGTTCGTACGTGCTACCAGTAAGTGAATACATAGTCGTATATGACGGTTGCAAGATTTTTATGACGTAAATTACTTACCGTTTAGATGCTTCATTATGACCTTAATACTGTATCGGGGGGGCTTCGCCCCTCTCGAACCCCTCTTTGGTATGGAGAGTGAGTGAAATTGCGTGGCTTCCGTACGTTGTAAAAAAATCCCGGAATGTACGAAATTTCCCTACATCTAAGTAACCGTAAGGAATTTCCCTACATCTAGGGTATTTTTCAATGTCCCATAACTCAAAAACTATGCATTTGCGACGCATTTCATGTTTACCACCGTCCCAATGGCCCCCTAGCCAAGTTTGGTTGCGAGGGGTGAGTATGGGCAAACACTAGAATAATACCCTAATTTGAAATTCAACACTCACATGGACCATATCAGTGCCGCAGCCAATAGAACACAGGGGTTCCTGAGAAGGAATTTACATAACTGCACACCTGACATTAAACGCATAGCTTATGACACACTTGTGAGACCAACACTGGAATACTGCTCCACGGTGTGGGATCCTTACACACACAGAAACATTGATTGGTTAGAACAAATCAACACCAAGGCGGCTAGGTTCATTACAGACAATTACACTCGAACGCCTGGCATCACAACACGGATCAAACAACAGATAAACATGGAACCTCTTCACATACGCAGACAAGCACACAGACTTACACTTAGGGAAGATGCTGGAGTCCATAATAGCCAGGAACATTCGGGAGCATTTAGAGAAACATAGCTTAATTCACGACTCGCAGCATGGGTTCACAAAAGGTAGGTCATGCCTCACCAATCTCTTGTCCTTCTACAATAAAGTATTTGAGGCGGTTGACAGAGATGAAAATTATGATGTAATCTATCTTGATTTTAGTAAAGCGTTTGACAAAGTTCCTCACCAACGACTGTTGCTTAAATCACAGGCTCACGGAGTAGAGGGTAAAGTTTTGAACTGGGTCAAGGCGTGGCTTAGCAATAGGAAGCAAAGAGTGCAAATCAATGGTAAAAGATCTGACTGGGGATGTGTTACGAGTGGGGTCCCACAAGGTTCGGTATTAGGTCCACTTTTGTTTATTATTTATATCAATGACTTAGACACAGGAATTAGTAGTGATGTTAGTAAATTTGCAGATGATACCAAGATCGGTAGAGTAATTGAGTCGGATCAGGACGCTAGTATTCTCCAAGGTGAACTCAACAGATTATATGACTGGGCGGATAAATGGCAGATGGAGTTCAATGTAGGGAAGTGCAGTATTCTGAGTGTAGGTAGGAACAAGAACAACCCCTCACATAACTATTGCTTAAATGACACTCTCATAAGTAGGTCTGGGTGCGAGAGGGATTTAGGGGTCTTAGTGAGCTCTGATCTCCGTCCAAGGGCACAATGCATTCAAGCTAGAAATCGAGCTAATAGGGTACTGGGATTTATTTCAAGGAGCGTAAGCAACAGAAGCCCCGAAGTCTTCCTCAAACTATATTTAGCATTAGTTAGACCTCATCTTGACTATGCGGTTCAGTTCTGGTCACCCTACTATAGAATGGATATCAAAATGTTAGAATCGGTGCAGAGGAGGATGACTAAGATGATTCAGGGGTTGAGAAACTTGCCATACGAGGAAAGACTCAAACAGTTAAACTTGCATTCTCTAGAAAGGCGAAGGGTGCGTGGAGACATGATCGAGGTTTATAAATGGATGAAGGGCTTTAATAAGGGAGACATTCATAAGGTTTTGTTGGTAAGAGAACCGGGTAGGACACGAAGTAACGGGTTTAAACTGGATAAATTCAGATTCAACAGGGACATACCTATGCAAAAATTGGTTTACTAACAGGGTGGTGGATGAGTGGAATAGGCTTAGCAGTCATGTGGTGAGTGCCAATACAATTGTCACATTCAAAAATAGACTAGATAAATTCATGGACAGCGATATTAGGTGGGGTTAGATACACGGGAGCTTAGGGTCAAAGGAGCTGCCTCGTACAGGCCTACCGGCCTCTTGCAGACTCCTGCGTTCTTATGTTCTTATGTTCTTTAAGTACAAGATCACAAACACTCACATTGACATTGATCCACGTATACATACTTACACAACGCAAACCGTCAACATACTCGTACGTAACACACATCCATAAATACCAAACATATCACACTAACACTGACGCATACAAGCACTCATACTTTCCACGCACCATACGTGACTGGAACAGCCTACCTCAACAGATTTTAGACTGCGGTACAATAGATTCATTCAAAAAACAAATACACACTCACTTGTCACCACAACACATCAACAATTACACTTGATTCACTTCCCTCTCCTGCACACCCGGCTCCCCCGTCCCCCCAACAGCCAATTCAAATATGCGTGTTATTATACACCTGTACGGGTACCCTGCGCATTATTCATCCAGATCCAGATCCAGACGGGAACCCAGGGGGCAGGACCCAGAAACGAATCAGCTGAATGGAAGAAGCTATGAGGCTCCACCCGCCGCCCCGGCCCATTCTTTCTATACCTTGCCTCCCTTGTCGCACCACATGATCCTCCAAGTCGGTTAATCCAAACGGCTCGCCCAGGTCTCCGTCGGGAGTCGGGCCTGGTGTATGTGGTGCCGGGAGCCGTGGGAGCCGTGGCCGAGGCCTCCTCACGCGCCTGCCGTCCGTGGCCTGTGTCAAGTTGTCAACGTGTGTTTGGGGTGGCTCGCGCCTAGGACTGCTATTGTAGGAATTAGCTCGCAGCCGAAAAATAGCTCGTAGAGAGTGGCCCAACTTGCTTACTTTTCCTATATTTCACTCACCGCCATCGTTTACTTGTCCTGTTTGGGCGTCAATATATGACACAAACATCAGAGTAACACTTCCTAATCAAGAGACTTTATAACAAACGAAAGGGCAGATTTTAGAAAGAATTACCCCCACGTTGACGTTCACTCAGTTGTTGCTTGTTTGGTTGGTTGGTCTGCTGTGTTGTTGTCTTGCGGGCAATATCAACCATCACAAAGATCACAAGTGGACAAACTAGAACAAAACCAGGCAAATTAATGTTTTCCTGCTGTGCAGTCCCCAGGGCGCATGCGTAGTGTACAGCAGAACGACTTATTTCTGTGAGGAGGTATTTCTCGCAGTACCGCCTCTCACGGCCTGTTTCTCTTCATACGTCAACGTCTTGTTGTTTCTCTCTTTTCCTAAATCATTTCATGTCTTAAAGATATATTGTCCACCAGAGAACTAATTTTAGATTAAGAAATAAAATAAAAAAACTAATCCACTGTCACAGTGAGGTTGTACGTAAGATAACAGCTGTTCCTCACCCCTAAAGCCTGCCAAGGAAACATGAAATAGATTTGCATCTGTACTTAGAATGTATTTTTTTAATTGTTTGTTTGGACATGGACAAAATGTTCTCTAATAGTGTGTGTGTGTGTGTGTGTGTGTGTGTGTGTGTGTGTGTGTGTGTGTGCGTGTGTGTGTGTGCGTGCAGAATACATCGCTGGCCTCAAAGAGAAGTGGGAGGGTGTCACGGTCATTCAAGCAGAATGTCTGCTTCAAAACAATGCATGTCGTTACGTTGGCTGACGATGTCATGCTGCCACACACTCTTCATGTCCTTTCTACGCGTGGCCAAGGTTCGAGCGGAGATCAAAAACTGGCTCTAACACTGGCTCACCCATGGCAGCATGAGTCTCACCCATGGCAGCATGAGTCTCACCCATGGCAGCATGAGTCTCACCCATGGCAGCATGAGGATCAGCGACGGCAGCATGAGGATCAGGGACGGCAGCATGAGGATCAGGGACGGCAGCATGAGGATCAGCGACGGTAACATGAGGATCAGCGACGGCAGCATGAGGATCAGCGACGGCAGCATGAGGATCAGCGACGGCAGCATGAGGATCAACCACAGGAGTATGTGTCTCAGCTATGGGAGCATGAGTCTCGCCCGTGGCAGCAGGGGCCTCGTACAGGGTGGGAGGAGGGAAGGGTACAGAAGGAGGCTCATAGCTGTAGCCCATAGGTTTCTCAGGCATGGGGGGAGGACTGTAGTCATAACCTGCGTGCCCATGACTAGCTTCGCCCATGCCTGGCTCCATGCCGTGCCCATGCTCCACGCCGTGGTCCGGGAAGGCCTCCAGTTGCCCGGCAAGGACAAGCAGAAGGAGGACCGCTGCCCTGAAAGGTGTCTGAAAATTGGCAGCCATGTCAGTTCACAGTCGCTTGTAAAATGTGACGCAATATTTCTTTATTGTACTGTACATCATTAATTGGTAACTTCTTTACCTAACGATGAATGGTACTTGTGTCAGGTCTCTCTCTCTCTCTCTCTCTCTCTCTCTCTCTCTCTCTCTCTCTCTCTCTCTCTCTCTCTCTCTCTTGTTCTTTTATAACGATCTATTATCAGTTTCCGATATAAATATAAATCTGGATGCAATTTATCTGGATTTTCAAAAGGTGTTTCATAAAGTTCCACAAAAAATGCTTCGTAAAATCAAGAAACTAGGTATTGCAGGTAAACTACACTGCTGGATCCCTTACTAGCTGAGCAACAGACAACAAAGGGCGGTGTTTGATGGAGTTGCCTCAGAGTGGGCGCCTGTCACTAGTGGCTCAGTTCTTGATCCACTGTTGGTAGTGGTAAGGGGGTGGGGAAACAAGAAGGGGAGGGGGACCACCACCATCGCCACCATCAACCATCACCACCATCCACCATCACCACCCCCACCTCTCTATCAATTCATGTTTCTAATCAATTAAGTAAACAGTAGAGCAAGTGATCAAATTCCAACACTTTTCATTAGTATTCAACACACAAACACACACACACACACACACACACACACACACACACACACACACACACACACACACTTTGATCAACTCACTAAGCTGACTCCATCCATGGCTGTTGCGAAAGAGACTATGGTACTCCTCCGTTCACTCTTCCATTTATACTTAGCACTGCACACACACACATACACACAGAGACACACACATATGCACGCACACACATGGATGTATAGCTAAGGCGTATCAAGGATATTTGTTGGGGGGGGAAAAGAGAGGAGGGTTGTGTTAGGCCACTTAATACGTGTGTGACCTAGAACAGGGACAATAGTTTCACTCAAGCTCTCGATTCTGGGCAGCCTTGGAAGCTTATTTGGTCAGTATCTTTCTGCTTCTTCCTGGCTCCTTTTTCGGACTAGCGTTTTGCAGGCGGTTTTCTTATAGTTTCGTTTCTCCCTTTCTTTGCCTGTCCCGTCTTCGTCGCCATTCCCGACACAGTCCGCCTCGCTCGGTACCGCCCCTCCCTCCCTCACAGTCTTGTCCTCGAAATCTTCACTGTCATCTCTTTATCTACTTTTTCGTCTTTCTTCGCTTTTAATATTCTATTCCCATTTTCAGTGCTTTATTTACCACATGCTCTTCGCTCCTCTTATTGGCCTCTCTACTGCACCATAAAACAAAACAGTAAATGAATAGAATATTAAAAAATGATCGAGCGACGAACATTTGCATTCGGTGACATTGTCCCCGTCAGGAGGAGGAGCCGCTGCGTGAACGAGCCGTCACGCGAAGGGGCTCTTTAGTACACTGAGATTTATACGACCATAAGATTGTAGGTGTAATTTTATCCTTATAAACATAATATGATAAATGACGGTCAGATTCGTAGCTTGTCTTTAATAATTGCAAGAACCCAGTGCTGGGCCAAGAGCTCCTGTGTGTCATTTCAGTTGGATTGTCACCTCAGGCAGATGTAAACACCAGCAAGCCTTGGCCGCACCCACACCCAAGATGGAGCCAAGGAGACGATTTTTTGAGAAATTCAAAAGCTGCACATGTTGACAGTAGACAAAAATAAAAATAAATGTCTATATATAGTCCTCCAGATAATTTTCATTCCAGGCGTATCGTCTCCACAGATCACTTTCCTTCTTCCAGATGCTTTTTTTTTTTCTTTTACGTTTTGGCACGTTCAGGCACAGACAAGTGTTTATAGTGGCGCCATCTTGCTAATTATACACAAGGGCTTGGAAACTTCTTGTTTAGAGTTTGCATTCTAATTTTTCCCCTGTGGAATATGGGCAGAATATGGTCAAAGGCCTTTCGCTTCAAGTTCCCTCCTCGTACTGATTCATCAACCCTTAAATTTTGCTACGATCCTGTTAACTACCATTTATATCAATTTTTATATTAACTACTCTCTTGAATTTGCTTATTGCATGCCTATACCTTCCTGCCGCCTCGCTGCACAATATTTTCTACCCAAGCCCGCCTCTTTGCTGTCTAACTATCTTTTACGAGAGTTAGCCAGTATCATCAGTCTTTCATCTTTTTTAATGGTAAACTCTGGAGGGGCCTTCTTTCGCTTGTATTTCTTAATTTCTATGACAAACTTGTTTTTCAATCTTCATCTTTTTTGTTGGAGCTGCGTGTTGTGGCCTTTTCTTTTATTTTGTACTTTGCCGGCCTCATATGCTTTAAAATTTACTTTCGGAATGCCATGGGTGTCGCATCTCAACAGCCAAGACCGAACCCAGCCATGATTTTTTTCTTCTCTCGTCTCGCATCGCCAAGCTGGGCTGTCGCTGCTGCACGCCACCAGATTTCATGGCGTATGGGTATCAGGCGCCATGACTGGGACTGTATTTGCATGTAATACTGCCCGTTGTTCACCGCTTCAACTCGTCCAAGTGTGAGAGCACAGCGAACTTGGTCCCCCTCATCATCACCTTAGCTCTCTTCCAAGTGGCTCCATAGACCTGGGCCCATAGTCACAAATACTTCGGGGCTTACACATCCACATTTGATAAACCTTTCGCAGAGGTTGTCGTGGGAGGAATAGCCATGGGTGATTTTATGAGCCTAGTAATAAGTTTGACATGGCTTCTGCACTTTAAACATGAAAAACACTCTTGATAACCCGACTCATCCACTTGGTGGACTTTGGAGATAGTCGTTATGAGAGCTGAATGCGTGTGCTGGCCCAGCGGGGCGCCGCCCGAGGCAAGCAAGGGACCCGACACCCTCGGCATCATTAGCAGGAGCGGCGGGGCGAGGCGACGTGCCCGGCCGTGACCTACTCCATCATGGTTCCCGGCTACATGTATTTCAGTAAAAGGAGTGAAATTTTACTTTCGATTCGTAACCAAGAAGAAACAAGCTGGTGTCGTGGCCGTGGGCTCCTTTTATATTCTTCCCAACAAAGTTTATTTCATCGAAGACAAACTCAATAGCGACCGACATCTCCAACATGATTGAAAGGAAACAAACTGATGCACAAGCCTCGAGCCTCGTGTCTCTAAAGACATTACAGGCCATGGAGGGAAGCAATATAGCAGCCATGACTTTATCTGTAAAACGAAATCGATCCGACTCGCAGACCACGAACTTTTTTTTTTTTTTCATTCCTTCGTGCACTTCAGGAAAGGGAACGCAACTGAAATAAATTTGGTTGGTACCTTAAGCGAGATGAACGTGAAAAACAATCATGAGAACCCGACTAACTTCCCTGTGGCCTTGGGAAACATTTACTGTGAGGGCCGGGAGCGGGAGTCCTTCCGTTTAGGGGTGTGAAGCGAGTATGTGAGCCTTGGGTCCGGCTTCCTTGATTTCTTCCTTTGGTGCTCTCTCTCTCTCTCTCTCTCTCTCTCTCTCTCTCTCTCTCTCTCTCATCCACTTATTTCCTCTTCTCATTCCTTTTTCCACACATTTATTCTCTGTATAAATTTTCTTTCGTTCTCCTCTTTTCTCTCATTTTTCCTTCTCTTATTCCGTTTTTCATTCATATTTTCTTTGTCGATGTTGACTTTCTTCCATCTCTCTCTCTCTCTCTCTCTCTCTCTCTCTCTCTCTCTCTCTCTCTCTCTCTCTCTCTCTCTCTCCTATGGTCATTTTCCCTTCCCTCCCTTCTCTACCATACTATTTCCCTCCCTCTTCGTCTAATTTCCCCTCCCTTTCTCCCTATTTTCTTCTTCCATACCTCCAATCTCCCCTTCCTCCCTCTCTCCCTCTTTCTCTATATGTTTTCTTCGTTCCCTCCCTCTCTCCCTGATTCCTTTCCTTCCTTCCTCTCTCTTTTCCTTCATTCTTCGTGACTTCCTTTTTTATCTCCCTCCTGTTCTGTCTCTCGCACTCCGGTTCTCATCCTTCTTCTGTGTTTTTCATCCTTCCTGTCTCTCTTTCTGTTTTCCTCCTTCTCTGCTTCTTCCATTTCAGTCGTATCTCCTTCCCCTTCTTTTCTTTTCCTTCTTCCTATTCCACCATCTTTCCTTCCTCTTCCACTGTGGTCATCTCTTCTTCCATTTCTATCTATTCCCTTCGTTTCCTTTCCTTCTTCCTATCCCATCATCCTTTTCCTTCCTCCTCCACTTCAGTAATCTCTTCTTCCTTTTCTATCTATTCCCTTCTTTTCCTTTCCTTCTTCCTATTTCTTCATCCTTCCTATCTCTTCCACTGCATTCCTCTCGTTCCCTTCCTTACCTATATACTTTCCTCCCTTTCGCCTGCCTCCCCCACTCAAGTACTCATTCCTCTCATTTCTTACCTACCTCTCTTCCTCCCTTCCACCTGCCTCGTCCTGCCTGCCAAGATAGACGTCTGGGCAGGTCACGTAGGAGCAAGGTCACGTATATAGGGTGTCTCAGCGGCCTCACAGGCTGACTCCCCACTCATCTTAATGTTTCGTGGCCTTATCGGGTCTTGATCCTGTTCCTTTCTACCTTTCTTTCTTCTTTCCTTCCTTCCTTTTTTTTGTCTTTCCTTCCGTCCTTCTTTCCCTATTTCCCACTCTCTTTTCTCTCCTTCCTTTGAAACGCCGGAATTTACTCATTACTACACTCCCACACGACCTCTGCGTGTAACGAAACACACGAGAAGTTAATCTAGACAAGGAAAGGTTCTGCCGGCGCCGGGGATCGAGACGGGAGAGCCACTCCTTAACCAGTCGGTCAAAGAGGTACCCCCCTCGCAGAGTGAGTTATGGGAAGCTCGCCCATCAGGCAAGTCGCTGCACTACACGGCTCCCCATTCCTATTTAGATTAATTTCTGTGTGTTGAGATTTCCCATTTTCTATGAACTTCGGAGAGCATGGGCCATCACTCTACCTGTTACCCACTAGGGGTGACACAACAGAATCACAGGAGAGGATGCCACCGCCGTGAAACCAGTGAAACGCCGGAATTTACTCTTTACTACACTCCCACACGACCTCTGCGTGTAACGAAACACACGATAAATTAATCCAAACAAGAAAAGGTTTTGCCGGCGTCGGGGATCGAAACTGCGACCAGCGAGGCGGGAGAGCCACTCCTTAACCAGTCGGCCAAAGAGGTACCCTATTCGCAGAGTGAGTTATGGGAGGCTCGCCCATCAGGCAAGTCGCTGCACACCTTTCCTGTCTCCCACCTTCCCCTCTCTCTCTTAAGTTAGCCCTACTCCTATTTGGGTCACCATTTCTCTCATACTTCCCTTCCTCCATTTCTTATTTTTCCTTCTCCTTCCCGCCTTCTTTTTCCTCCTAACTTAGCCCTTCTCCTATGTGGGTCACCCTCTCTCCTTTCCTCTTTCCCTCTCCTTCCTCTCTTCAACTTAGAAAAACAGATACAAAACAGACATATAAAAACCAGATCGTGAAGTTAATTATAATAAAAATGGACCTATGCAAAAAAGAGTTTGAAGGGGAGTAGTTTAGGATACTGTTACGCCACCACCCCCGCTGAACACACTCCACAGCACGGGCAGGCGGTGGCACCTCCACTCCAAACCACCACACGCGGGTCGTGAACATCCAGAACAGCGAGGGACACCACACCGTCATTCCCCGGGGCAGCCAACACACCACGAGGCAAGCAAGGCAGGGCAAAGAGGCTCAAAGTGTAGGTTTTCTCCTTTACTGGACAGCTCCAACACCGTACAAGCACTGGTTCCCAGGGCACAGCATTCCCAGTACACAGAGGGGGGCAGACAAAGCACAGGGCTCCCCAAAAGCGGGCAAGGGCACACACAGCGGGCAGCACGTCTCTCCTCTATCGTAGCTCAACTCTCTCCATCTGCTCCGCGGCCCCGCCGGCCGCTCCCCGGCCGGGCTGCCGCAATGCACCCCATGCCCGCCGGCCATCACAGCCCTCCGCGCCCCGAACTAGCACCCCCCACACACAAATACACAGATAACACATACAAATATACCCCCTGGCGTAACACTATCCCCCCCTACAAAACAGTCGACCCGACTGCCCCAACATTCAACACACACACACAAAAAAAAAAAATCAGTCCTCCGGCACGTCGCAAGTCTCTTAACCATCCGGGCCGTCGCCTCTCTCGCCGAGGGCGCCGCTGGGGAGATGCGGGCGGCGGCAGGTAGGCGGCGGCACCCAGGGAGGCGTCAGCAGCTCCAAGTCCCTCCTCGGGGTCGCCTCTGACGTTTGCCGCTACGCCCGTGCTCGTCCGCTTCTTGGTCGACCTCTGACACGTCCCCTTCGCTGCTACTGGGGCTCACGTCCTCCTCTTCTCCGCCATGACCCCAGGAGTAGCGCCCTGGACCGTGGTAACGCCACAACCGGTCCACGTGGACAACAGACGGGCGCTTCCGACCCCGTCGAATCCGGTAGGTGACGTCTGAAAGGACTGCTAACACCGTGTACGGCCCCTCCTAGGGGCTCTGTAGCTTTGGCGAGAGCCCTCGCTTCCGGCGGGGGTTATGCAGCCACACTCTGTCACCCACGGAGTACCTCACGTCCCTCATGCGCCGGTCGGACGTCTCCTTCATGGCCTGGCCTGTTACCTTGAGCTTGCCCCGCACGCGTCGATGCACCTCAGCCAGGCTTTCCTGCAGTGCTCCTGCGAAGCCAGAGGTGACGGTGGGCAAGCTCACGTCGGGAGGCCACCCCGTGGCCAAATCCACCGGTAGCCTGAGCTCCCGGCCGAACATTGAACACAGAAAAATACATGCAATACACCCAAGTCAGTCTGTCCTCCACCACATCCTCCACAGTCTCTTCTCGTGCCTGTCAGCCACGTCGTCGACCAGCCGCCAGTCCTCAGTGGGCTCTTCCACGCCATCCGCTCCACGCGACGCTCGGGATGGTCGACACCGGCTCCTGGCCTCCACCCTCGGGGCAAGGTGCTCTCGCCCAGCCGTGACCATCTCCCCACGCAGCCATGCTCGAAAACCTCCTGGGAGCAAAGGGCACCTCCCCGGTCACCCTCTCCAGCTCCCGTCCGAGGCCACCACAAGTCTTACTGGCCTGCGTCAGGTAGTCGGGGCCCAGCAGCCACGGCTCGTCTCGATCGGCGACGTCCACTGGCCGGCGCTCCACAGCGCTGCCTACGCCGATACGAGCCTCCACTGGCCCCTCCAGCAGCACACACTACCCCGGGTCAGGCCGCGCCGAGGACTCCTCAGCCCCCGATGTCCACTGTCACGCGTCGTGGCTACAACCGCTGATCCTCCCACTGGCAACACGCTGGTCGGGCGGCGGCAGCTTGCTCAAGACGGGGCCCGAGGGCGGGAGACGGCTGGAAGTCGGCTCCCTTCTCCAGCCCGTCCGCGTTTCTCGCTCGCACCGTGTCCCTGGGCCTGGGGCAGGCGCTCGAGCGGTGGCCAGACTGGCCACAGTCCTTGCAGCACGGCTGGAGGGCGTCGGGGCTCAGCCGGTCGAAGGAACGCGTCCTCCGCTCCCCCGGGCACCGACTGCGCCTATGCCCCTTTTCGCCACGGCCCCCGCACGAGCCATGGAGACCCTCCGGGCTCACCTTCCTCGGCGCTGCCTTCATCATCACCTTCGCCATCCAGCCCCGGAGGTCATGGCAGGGCGGGGCGGCCGCCCCTAGGCCGCTGGTCGTCTTCAGGAAGGCTTCGAACCCCAAGGCCCTCATCAATGCGTCGTCGGTCCACGGCAGGGGGTGAGAGTCCTCGCCAGTCTCGTCCCTCAGCGCCCGGCAATCCGCACAGAAGCGCTGCGTACCGTCCTTCTTCATATCCAGGACTACCGCTGAGGGCCATGGACTGTCTCTCCGCTCATTCACCCCCTGCGCCGCCCGCTTGTTGACGGCGCTCTGCAGTTCCTCCCGCCTGGCTGGTGTGATTCGTCGGGGCGGGCTCTTGGTGGGCGCACTATCTCCTGTGTTGATGTTGTGCTTCACTAACACCGTGCGGCCCAGCAGGTCCAAACCACCCCCACTGAACTCGTCCGCGCACCCAGCCAGGGTGTGGCGCACCTCCGTCTGCGCCTCCGACAGGTGAGCGGCGCTCCGGTGCGCCGAATCCTTCAGGAGGTCGGGCAGCGGCCTCACAGCGGCCAACTCCGCGCTCCCCGACACCTCCTCTTGTCGTTCCTCCTCCTCATAGGTGCCCAGTTTGGCACCAGCGGGTACTTCCAGAGCCTCGTCGGAGTTAGCCACCCGCACCGTGACTGACTCCTACCCCGCTCCTTCGAGACTCCGTCCGGCTGCCACACCACCAGGCAGCTGCAGGCCCTCCGTGGACTCCATCGCGCCTTCCGCTGGCACCTCGCCCGACCGGCAACACACGACCCTGTCCTCCGTCCCCGGGGCAAGGTGCAGTCGCTCCACCGCGACTACCTCTGCACAGCCAACCTCTGAGAGCAAAGGCGCTTGTCCGCGCAGCCTCTCCAGCTCCCGTCCACAATCGGCACAGGCCTCGCCCTGCGTCAGGTAGTCGAGGCCCAGCACGCACAGCTCGTCTCGATCGGCGACGTCCGTCGGCCGGCGCTCCACAGCGCTGCCTACGCCGATATGAGCCTCCACTGGGCCCTCAGACTGCACGCAGTGCCCCGTGACGCCACACAGCCTCTGTGGCGCTTCCTGGAGTCGTGTGGCGGCCAACATGTCAGGCCGCCCCAAGGTCCTCTCGGCGCTCCCCACCAAGCGGCCGGGCCCGTCCACTGAGCCCCGTAGCGCTTTTGTCAACTGCAGCGCCTTCTCAGCCTCGCCCCAGCCCTGGGCAGCGGCTGGCATCTTGAACTGGGCCTCCTATGCCAGCTTCCCGTCGTGCTCCGCTGGCTTAAGCCTCCCTAAGCGCCGGGAGGCTGAGGGGCCGCAGCGGGGAGGGGGCGGGCCACGTGGGCTGCAAGCCGGCCGGCATGGCGGGGAGGGAGGCGGTGAGAGAGGCAACGAGGCGGGGTTAATGGGTCCGACCCCAGCACCAGCTGGACCCAAGGGAGCGGCTCCGACGGCTCCCCAGACTCCTGCAGCCTCCACCGGCTCCGCCACGACGCCACCAGGCCTCAGGGGCCCTTGCCAGCGGCCCCACATGGAGCCCAGCCAGCCCGCCACCCCGGCGCCCGCCGCCACCACACGTGATTCTCCTTGTTCCCCCGCGCACCACGTTGCCACCTCTCTTCGCCGCCACTCCGAACGGCGGGAAGCTGAGGGGCTGCATTGGAGAGAGAGTGGACTACGTGACCTGCGAGCTGGCCGGCATGGAGGGGAGGGAGGGGGTGAGAAAGGCCACGAGGCGGGGTGAATTGTTCCGGCTCCAGCACCAGCTGGACCCAAGGGAGCGGCTCCGACGGCTCCCCAGCCTCCTGCAGCCGCTACTCGCTCCGCCACGACGCTACCAGGCTCCAGGGGTCCTTCCCAGGGACCCCAGATAGGTCCCAGCTGGATCGCCGCCTCGGAGCTTCCCGCCAGGATTGAGCCTTCTTCCTCCGCGTGCGGCCTGCCACCTCTCGCTGCTGCTCCTCCACCTCCACTTCCTCTCTCAGGCCCTGAACCTCGCCTTCCAGGGTCTGCTGCATCTCCTCCAGCCGTTCGCTCCTCAGGCTGTCGCAGGCCCGGTCCGTGCACGGCTGCATTTCCACTTTCAAAGACGAGAGACTGCTCCGCCAAACCTCGTCAAGATGGCGGGCCCTCTCTTCTGTTCGCGTGCTATCTCGTCTAGCGTCTGAGCCAGCTCGCGTGCCCTCTCTTCAGCCCTCTGACCCTGCTTGCGTACTATCTGAGCCTGCTCGTCTGCCTTCCGAGCCTGCTCGCGTGCCCTCCGAGCCTGCTCGTCTGCCCTCTTATCCATATCCTGCATCATACCGGCCAGCGTGGCAATGATCCAGTCCATCTGCTGGCTCGGTGTCAGTTTGCCCGCGCCAGCCTCGGCCTTGCCCGCCTCCTCACCCTCACGGCGGCCGTCCTGGGACGCCATGGCGGCACGGCGTAACACATTGTTCACTGTTAGCTTATCGCACTCCTATGACACCACTGTTACGCCACCACCCCCGCTGAACACACTCCACAGCACGGGCAGGCGGTGGCACCTCCACTCCAAACCACCACACGCGGGTCGTGAACACCCAGAACAGCGAGGGACACCACACCGTCATTCCCCGGGGCAGCCAACACACCACGAGGCAAACAAGGCAGGGCAAAGAGGCTCAAAGTGTAGATTTTCTCCTTTACTGGACAGCTCCAACACCGTACAAGCACTGGTTCACAAGGCACAGTACTCCCAGTACACAGAGGAGGGCAGACAAAGCACGGGGCTCCCCAAAAGCTGGCAAGGGCACACACAGCGGACAGCACGTCTCTCCTCTATCGCAGCTCAGTTCTCTCCATCTGCTCCGCGGCCCCGCCGGCCGCTCCCCGGCCGGGCTGCTGCAATGCACCCCACGCCCGCCGGCCATCACAGCCCTCCGCGCCCCGAACTAGCACCCCCCCCACACAAATACACAGATAACACATACAAATATACCCCCTGGCGTAACAATACGAAAGAGAGGACACACACACACACACTGAACATTTCTCCACCGTCCGCTATTAAAGCTGAAAAATGCATGTCCTATCGTCTTTCGCCTCCTTTTTCTGCCTTGCCTTTCTTTTCCTACTTTTGATAGACGCAGTAGCAACCTACGCGAGAAGAGTTTGAAGGGGAATAATTTAGGATACGAAGGAGAGGAGTTAGTTATTTGTTATACAGCTCGCAGAAAGGGGTTATAGAGGATCGAATTCAACATGTTATCCCTTAAACGAGATTGCAACGTTTTTCTTTTGTTTTGGTGAGCTTAGTTGTGTGTGTGGAGTTGCTGCGTCGTTGTCAGCCTTAACACTCCGCATCAGTAGTCAAGAAAGTGGGCAACAGATGGCAGCAGGAGTTCTACAGAGACTTGCAGCATTTTATACATTACAGGCGAACACATTGTCTGCACGTGACGTCACACAACACTCCTCCTCTTCCTCCTCCTCCTCCTCCGCCTCCTTTTTTTTCGTTTTCTTCCTTGGCTGAAAAATATAAATGTTTGGTTTTGTTCTGTCCTCATTTTCTTTTTCACTTTTCTCCTCCTCATTTATCATTCTTCCTCTTCCTTCTCTTCCTCCTCCTCAAAGGGTCAAAGGTGCGGAGACGAGCATAGCAGCCATGCGCAGCTAAAGCACATGCACCCAACCGTACCTTTCAGTGGTCCAGTGTAACGTGACTGACTCATTCAACAAACTCGACCGCCACGTCCTCCATCTTAACATTCGCTAAGGCAGAAATGTAAAGTCTTGGCGGCCATTTATGGAACTTTCTTTCAGAGTTAGGGGCATACTACCCAGTCTGGACCATGGGAGCTATTAGGGTGGCCATTTGCAAATTTCCAAAAAGGAGGACACTGCAAATCGATGATTATATATATATATATATATATATATATATATATATATATATATA
This sequence comes from Eriocheir sinensis, assembly GCF_024679095.1. Lineage (NCBI taxonomy): Eukaryota > Metazoa > Arthropoda > Malacostraca > Decapoda > Varunidae > Eriocheir > Eriocheir sinensis. Next base: position 8,847,319 of record NC_066527.1, read on the forward strand.
TATATATATATATATATATATATATATATATATATATATATATAACTGAAAGTAAATACAAACTTTCACTTCTAATGAAACTGACAAAAAACAAACAGATCTTACTGCACAAATAAAACCTAGTTGTGTCCCCCCTTTGATGCCTGGAGGTTTTATCTGTTGTATTGTTGTCCTCTACCAGCCATCTCCAATAGTTTCTTGTTGGCAAAGAATACCTTGTACATGGGCTACTGCAGTCTTCCCCTTATACTTCCTATCTCCACAGCACAGCGACAGAGTGTACAAAAAGCATGAAACTCATCCTCTCTGCTGTTAGCAATGAATCCAAACTCTTTGGTCCAGTCAGAGTTAAACGACGTCTTTCTTTTCGGCATTTTTAGACTCCTCAAATCGTAAATTAATTGCTCAACCACACTGTATCGTGTCCGACTCACGACTACAGGCCGCGCCGCCGCTGTGAGAGATGTAACTCACGCAGTCACAACGTTGGTTGGACCTGTACAGTTCCTGTCTACTGTCTACCGAGTGTCCGATTGTGGCTGCCGACCTTGGCCTCGGTACTCCCAGATATTCTAATTGTACGGCATTATTGTATGTCTAAGGTAATTTATTTATTTATTTATTTATCTATTTACTTATTAAGTTTATTCATTTTTTTGTATTTTCATTCTTATTTATTTATTTATCTATTGATTCATTTATTTATCTTTTTGTCTCACCCCAAGAAAGGAGGACAAATGCACGTCCGGCGTGAGGTTGCGCCGGATGGAGGACAAGGTGCTCAAAAGGAGGACTGTCCGGCGTAAAGCCGGACGTCTGGCCACCCTAGGAGCTCTGTCGTCTGAGCATCATGTAAACCTATGTAAATCTCTCTCTCTCTCTCTCTCTCTCTCTCTCTCTCTCTCTCTCTCTCTCTCTCTCTCCAAGAGATTTTGCACAAAATTTCAGCTTGGTCGGATAGATGGGAGATGCCCTTTAACGTAGACAAGTGCCAGGTCCTTCAAGTTGGAACAAGAAATAAGAAGTTCGATAACGAAATGGGCGGCGTTAAACTCACAAGCGTTCAATATGTTAAGGACCTGGGGGTCAAAATCGCGTCAAACCTCAAATTCTCACATCAATGTATCGATGCAGCAAATAAAGCGAACAGAATGTTGGGCTTCATTAAAAGAAACTTTTTATTCAAGAATAAAGATGTAATACTTCCGCTCTACAATAGTTTAGTCAGACCCCACTTGGAATATGTGGTACAGTTTTGGCCTCCCCACCATTCAAAGGACATTGCTAAATTACAAGGTGTTCAGCGTCGGGCAACAAAAACGATCCCTTCCTTGCGCAACAAATCTTACGAAGAAAGGCTTTCTGCCCTTAACATGTTCTCTCTTAAGAAACGCCGCCTCCGAGGAAAACTGATTGAATGTTTTAAAATACTTAATGGTTTCATGAATGTAGACAGTACAAAATTGTTTATGATCGATGACACTTTGCGAACGAGGAACAATGGCATAAAACTCAAATGTAGACAAGTAAATTCAGACTGCACCAAATTTTTATTCACCAACGTTGTAATGCGAGAATGGAATAAGCTCCCACCATCAGTGGTCCAGTGTAACACGATTGACACCTTTAAAAACAAGCTCGACCGACACTTTATTGAACTTAATATTAACTAGAGTAGAAATGCAACGTTTTGGAGCCATCTGATTAACGTAGAATCACTTGGGTTTAAGGACAGACCACCTAGTCTGGACCATGGGGTTTGTGTGGTCTGATTTTCTTTGTAAATGTTTGTAAATCTCTCTCTCTCTCTCTCTCTCTCTCTCTCTCTCTCTCTCTCCTTCCATTCCGCCCGTGTAAATAGACGCCATTCATCGCAACAAACTCGTAACATTGAACCCTCCAGTACCACCACCTCTATTACCAAGCCTCAAGATAACCTAAGAGTCCTTAGTTTCAATGCGCGTAGCCTAAGAAAAAAGTTTGATGAACTGCGATGTCTTGCTCTGACAGAAAACTTTGACATAATTGCTATAACCGAAACATTTATCGACACCACAAATATTGATTTAAGTTCCGAATACAACATATATGGCTACAGACTCTTCAACAAGGATCGTGTAAACCGTAGAGGTGGTGGTGTCGCCCTTTGTGTCAAAAGCTATTTGCAACCCACTGACAAAACACCAAGAAACAGTAACGTTGAACATTTGTGCGTGCGAGTAAACACTGCAAAAGTCAATTTAAATATATCTGTCACTTACAGGCCTCCGGGGCAATCACTTGATGCCGATCTTGAAATGTACAGCGTCTTAAGGCAGTCACTTAATAACAGCGACTCACTGATATTAGGAGACTTTAACCTCCCCCATATCGACTGGGCGACACTGTCAGGTACAGAAGGTGAGTCCCATAGAATGATCGAATTTTTAGAGGAAAATCATCTAAGCCAAATAGTTTCTGAACCAACTCGTCAAAATAACATACTTGACCTTGTTATAACGACCCAAGATAACCTAGTCAGTAATGTCACGGTAGGAGAACACCTCGGTTCCTGCGATCATAAACTAGTGCGCATTGACATTAGAGCTCAAACATCGGTGACTGAAAATAAAGTAAAGGTGCCCAATTTCAAAAGAGCCAACTTCGTAGAAATTCGACGAAAACTAAAATATATGCAACTATCAGATGACGGCAATGCAGAGGACGCCTGGCTAAGCTTTCAAAATCACTTACTCACTCAGCAGGACACATTTGTCCCCTTGTGCGAGAAGCGAATTAACACTAATAAAAGCCCACCTTGGTTTAATAGCGAAATTAAACGCTCAGTCAAGGAGAGAAAATTGTTTTACAGGTTAAAGAAAGAACAAAGCACGCCCGAAAACATTAGACTTTACAATGATGCCAGGCGACGAGTAAACAGATTAGTGCGTCAGGCAAAGCGTAGCTATGAAGAAAATATTGCAGCCAACTGTAAAAACAATTCGAAATCCTTCTTCAGTTACATACACAACAGAAAGGCGATCAAAAGTGGAATTAGAACCTTAACAAACAGCGACGGTGCACTAGTGACTGACAGCCAACACATTGCGAACCTATTAAACAATTACTTTTCCTCGGTGTTTAATACTTACAGTCCTCCCACCACTACCACCGACACCAGTACTAATGTAAATCCCGTGCATGCATTGCCTAACTTTGAAATAAAACCCGATGAAGTCCTTAAAGCCCTCAAATCACTTAAAACAAATAAAAGTCCTGGACCTGACAAAGTATATCCAACTCTGCTGAAAGAAACAAAGAGCGAAATACTCTCCTCCCTCACAACCATATTCAATATGTCCTTGCGACAAGGCATCGTCCCTTCAGATTGGAAAAAGTCTAATGTGACACCGATTTTTAAGAAAGGAGACAAAAAAGTACCAGGTAATTACAGGCCCATTAGACTAACTTCGGTTGTAGGTAAGCTACTTGAGGGCATAATTAGAGACAAATTTATGAGTTACCTTGAAAGCCACTCATTAATTGGGGGCTCACAACATGGCTTCCGTAACAAAAGATCCTGGCTATCAAACCTATTAACCTTTTATAACGACCTCTTCACAGTTTATGACGTAACCAAATCACTGGACGTAGTCTATCTTGATTTCCAGAAAGCATTTGATAAAATCCCACATCATAAATTACTTTATAAATTAAAGCAAATTGGTATTGACGGTCAAGTACACCAATGGATCGCGAATTGGTTGAGCAACAGACAACAAAGAGTAGTGATTGACGGATTTAACTCAGAGTGGACGCCGGACACTAGTGGCGTCCCTCAGGGCTCGGTTCTTGGCCCAGTGCTCTTCATTATTTACATCAACGATGTGGATGTTGGACTCAATAATCGCATTAGTAAATTTGCAGACGACACAAAGATTGGTAACTCGGTTCACACTGACGAAGACAGGCAAAGCCTCCAAGAGGATTTGCACAAAATTTCAGCTTGGTCGCATAGATGGGAGATGCCCTTTAACGTAGACAATTGCCAGGTCCTTCAAGTTGGAACAAGGAATTAGAAGTTCGATTACGAAATGCGCGGCGTTAACCTCAAAAGCGTTCAATGCGTTAAGGACTTGGGGGTCAAAATCGCGTCAAACCTCAAATTCTCACAACAATGCATCGATGCAGCAAATAAAGCGAACAGCATGTTGGGCTTCATTAAAAGAAACTTTTTATTCAAGAATAAAGATGTAATACTTCCACTCTACAATAGTTCAGTCAGACCCCACTTGGAATATGCGGTACAGTTTTGGTCTCCCCCACCATGCAAAGGACATTGGTGAATTAGAAGGTGTTCAGCGTCGGGCAACAAAAATGATCCTTTCCTTGCGCAACAAATCTTACGAAGAAAGGCTTTCCACCCTTAACATGTTCCCTCTTGAGAAACGTCGCCTCCGAGGAAAATTGATCGAATGTTTTAAAATACTTAATGGTTTCACGAATGTAGATAGATCAACATTGTATACGATCGATGACACTTTGCGTACGAGGAACAATGGTGTAAAACTCAAATGTAGACAAGTAAATTCAGACTGCACCATATTTTTCTTCACCAACGTTGTAGTGCGAGAATGGAATACGCTCCCACCGTCAGTGGTCCAGTGTAACACGATTGACTCCTTCAAAAACAAGCTCGACCGTCACTTCCTTCAACTTAATATTAACTAGCGTTGAAATGCAACGTTTTGAAGCCATCTGTTTATGTAGAATCACTTAGGTTTAAGGACAAACCACCTAGTCTGGACCATGGGGTCTGTGTGGTCTGATTTTCTATGTAAATATATTTAAATCTCTCTCTCTCTCTCTCTCTCTCTCTCTCTCTCTCTCTCTCTCTCTCTCTCTCTCTCTCTCTCTCTCTCTCTCTAATTCCCTCCCTCCCTCCCCTTCTCTCTCAGCTTCCCTCCACGCCCTCTGCGCTTCCTTCACTCACGGCCCGTTACTGGCTTGTCCCACTGCACCGCCACCATCCCTTGAACTTTAACCCAAGTGTCCCCGAGCCCTCCCCCTCGGCGGATTCATATTTTCTCTGTCAGTGATGATAATATACCTCCGTTTTGGTATCATATCTCCGCTTCATTTTCCTCATATCCTCTTTTTCTCTCGCTTTTCTCTCTCTCTCTCTCTCTCTCTCTCTCTCTCTCTCTCTCTCTCTCTCTCTCTCTCTCTCTCTCTCTCTCTCTCTCTCTCTCTCTCTCTCTCTCTCTCTCTCTCTCTCTCTCTCTCTTCGTCAGCGCCCTGCCCTCACTCCGAGAGGTCAAACCGCACGCGCTCCCACTTCCGTGACCTCTCTTGCTTGCGATTCCACCCTCGTGTGCTGTACTGCACTGTACTGTAGATCTTGCTGTGCTGTGTGCCGTGTGCTATTTCGTGTCGTGCTGCGTACTGCTTATTGTCAACCGAGTTAGCTGCCTGCAGAGGTGTGCTGTTTGCTGTGCGACCACGTGCTTCGCTGGACAGGATTAAGTGTTCCCCTTATTTTTACTACCTCTCTCTGCCTGTATCTACCCTCTCGCCGTAGCGCCCTGTAAAACATATATACACATATACACAAAACACAGTGTTACACTCTTTCCGCCACATTCTTTATATATTTCCAGATTCCACTCCGACGCCACTCCCTACGCAGGTGTTCAGAGTTACCTGACCTGACTTGACCAGATTATTCCCCAGAGACACAGTAATCTTCTAAATTTTTCCTCACCTGCGTCTCTCCCTCTCGTCCCTCGCGTTTCGCTCCTCCTCTTCTCTCGCCTCCCCTCTCCATTGCCCCCCCCCCTCTCTCTCTCTCTCTCATTACTACCCCCCACTTGCCCCTCTCTGTCTCTCCTTCCTCACTCCCTATCTCGTTCCCACCCTCTCTCTCTCCCCCCCTTTCCTTCGCCCTCTTCCTCCCTCCATCCCTATCTCCCTCCTACGCCTTCCCATCTCTCTCTCTCTCTCTCTCTCTCTCTCTCTCTCTCTCTCTCTCTTATTCTCGCTTATTCACGCACGCGTCCCTCTGCCCTACGAAAAGAAAAGCAAAGCAAATATATAGATAAACACTACTCACTTGCTCTCTCCTCCTTACCAAGATGGCGCTAAAGAAATGTTCGACTTGCACAGGAAACTTCTCTGGTCATTTCTTCTCAGGACGATCGACCGTCTGCAAGATCTGCCTGTTGACACAGCAGATGGAAACGAGACTCCTTCAACAGGACGAAAGGCTGACGGCTGGCGAGAAGAAGATCACCGAACTAACAAGTAATGTTGATACCTTGCAGGAGTTTATCCAGGCCAACATCGTCGCCCCTCCTGCAAGTGACGCCTCATCACCCTCCTCACCTGCACTCGATGCCCAGCCACCTTCCGAAGAAGGCACGTCACAGGGAACCGGTAGAGCTGACGCTGAATGCTTCACCCCCGTGAGAGGAGGAGCCAGACCCGCCCCTAGAGCCATTTATCCTACTCATTGCTACAACAGATTTGCCATACTGGAGGAGGAGGACGAGGAACAGAGCACCTTCTTGGTCGGTGACTCTATGATTCGCCATCAGGTGGTTGAATTCTGTGGCAGAGTCCCCCGTCGTAGGCGTAACTACTGTTATCCTGGAGCTGGTGTTGACGACATCACAGCTGCACTGGACGAGGTCTCCGCTGTGGCCTCTAATATGACTCACTCTTTGTTCTCCACACAGGTACAAACGACGTCACCACGACCCGGTCTGAGGAACTGCTGGACAAGTACCGTAGGCTCATCCAGCAGTATAAGTCTAAATCCCCTAATATTTTGATTTCAGGAATTCTACCACGGACATGGGATGAGGGCGACTTCTACAGTAAGGCCTTCAGCCTCAACAACCGCCTACAGACTCTCTGCGGAGAACTTGACGTCGAGTTCTTTAACGCCTGGAACCATTTCTACGGCCAGAGTAAACTTTTCCAAAGGGACGGCATACACCTGTCCCCCATCGGGGCAGCCAGATTCGAAAGGCTCCTCAACAACGCCGTACGTAACGCCCGAACAACAAAACACGACTCTCAGCCACGTCCTTCCATCCCGCCCGTGTAAATAGACACCATACACCGCAACAGACTCGTAACATTGAACCCTCCAGTACCTCTATTACCAAGCTTCAAGATAACCTAAGAGTCCTTAGTTTCAATGCGCGTAGCCTAAGAAACAAATTTGATGAACTGCGATGTCTTGCTCTGACAGAAAACTTTGACGTAATTGCTATAACCGAAACATTTATCGACACCACTAATATTGATTTAAGTTCCGAATACAACATAGATGGCTACAGATTCTTCAACAATGATCGTGTAAACCGTAGAGGGGGTGGTGTCGCCCTTTTTGTCAAAAGCTACTTGCAACCTACTGACAAAACACCAAGCAAACAGTAACGTTGAACATTTGTGCGTGCGAGTAAACATTGCAAAAGTCAATTTAAATATATCTGTCACTTACAGGCCTCCGGGGCAATCACTTGATGGCGATCTTGAAATGTACAGCGTCTTAAGGCAGTCACTTAATAACAGCGACTCACTGATACTAGGAGACTTTAACCTCCCCCATATCGACTGGGCGACACTGTCGGGTACAGAAGGTGAGTCCCATAGAATGATCGAATTTCTAGAGGAAAATTATCTAAGCCAAATGGTTTCTGAACCAACTCGACAAAATAACATACTTGACCTTGTTATAGCGACCCAAGATAACCTAGTCAGTAATGTCACGGTAGGAGAACACCTCGGTTCCTGCGATCATAAACTAGTGCGCGTTGACATTAGAGCTCAAACATCGGTGACTGAAAATAAAGTTAAGGTGCCCAATTTCAAAAGAGCCAACTTCGTAGAAATCCGGCGAAAACTAATAGATAGGCAACTATCAGATGACGGCAATGTAGAGGACGCCTGGCTAAACTTTAAAAATCACTTACTCACTCAGCAGGACCAAAGCACGCCCGAAAACATTAGACTTTACAATGATGCAAGGCGACGAGTAAAAAGGTTAGTGCATCAGGCAAAGCGTAGATATGAAGAAAATATTGCAGCCAACTGTAAAAATAATCCGAAATCCTTCTTCAGTTACATAAACAACAGAAAGGCGATCAGAAGTGGAATTGGACCTTTAACAAACAGCGACGGTGCACTAGTGACTGACAGCCAACACGTTGCAAACCTATTAAATAATTACTTTTCCTCGGTGTTTAATAATAACAGTCCTCCCACCACCACCACCAACACCAGTACTAATGTAAATCCCGAGCATGCATTGTCTAACTTTGAAATAAAACCCGATGAAGTCCTTAAAGCCCTCAAATCACTTAAAACAAATAAAAGTCCTGGACCTGATAAAGTATATCCAACTCTGCTGAAAGAAACAAAGGGGGAAATACTCTCCTCCCTCACAACCGTATTCAATATGTCCTTGCGACAAGGCATTGTCCCTTCAGATTGGAAAAAGGCTAACGTGACACCGATTTTTAAGAAAGGAGACAAAAAAGTACCAGGTAATTACAGGCCCATTAGTCTAACTTCGGTTGTAGGTAAGCTACTTGAGGGCATAATTAGAGACAAAATTGTGAGTTACCTTGAAAGCCACTCATTGATTAGGGACTCACAACATGGCTTCCGAAACAAAAGATCCTGCCTATCAAATCTATTAACCTTTTATAACGACCTCTTCACTGTTTATGACGTAACCAAATCACTGGACGTAGTCTATCTTGATTTCCAGAAAGCGTTTGATAAAGTCCCGCATCATAAATTACTTTACAAATTAAAGCAAATAGGTATTGACGGTCAGGTAAACCAATGGATCGCGAATTGGTTGAGCAACAGACAACAAAGAGTAGTGATTGACGGATTTAACTCAGAGTGGGCGCCGGTCACTAGTGGCGTCCCTCAGGGCTCGGTTCTTGGCCCAGTGCTCTTCATTATTTACATCAACGACGTGGATGTTGGACTCAATAACCGCATTAGTAAATTTGCAGACGACACAAAGATTGGTAACTCGGTTCTCACTGACGAAGACAGGCAAAGCCTCCAAGAGGATTTGCACAAAATTTCAGCTTGGTCGGATAGATGGGAGATGCCCTTTAACGTAGACAAGTGCCAGGTCCTTCAAGTTGGAACGAGGAATAAGAAGTTTGATTACGAAATGCGCGGCGTTAAACTCAAAAGCGTTCAATGCGTCAAGGAATTGGGGGTCAAAATAGCGTCCAACCTCAAATTCTCACAGCAATGCATCGATGCAGCAAATAAAGCGAACAGAATGTTGGGCTTCATTAAAAGAAACTTTTTATTTAAGAATAAAGACGTAATACTCTCGCTCTACAACAGTTTAGTCAGACCCCACTTGGAATATGCGGTACAGTTTTGGTCTCCCCACCATGCAAAGGATATTGCTAAATTAGAAGGTGTTCAGCGTCGGGCAACGAAAATGATCCCTTCCTTGCGCAACAAATCCTACGAAGAAAGGCTTTCCACCCTTAACATGTTCTCTCTTGAGAAACGTCGCCTCCGAGGAAAACTGATCGAATGTTTAAAAATACTTAATGGTTTCACGAATGTAGACAGATCAACATTGTTTATGATCGATGACACTTTGCGCACGAGGAACAAAGGCGTAAAACTCAGATGTAGACAAGTAAATTCAGACTGCACCAAATTTTTCTTCACCAACGTTGTAGTGCGAGAATGGAATAAGCTCCCACCATCAGTGATCCAGTGTAACACGATTGACTCCTTCAAAAATAAGCTCGACCGTCACTTCCTTCAACTTAATATCAACTAGAGTAGAAATGCAACGTTTTGGAGTCTTCTGATTAATGTAAAATCACTTAGGTTTAAGGACAGACCACCAAGTCTGGACCATGGGGTCTGTGTGGTCTGATTTGCTATGTAAATCTATGTAAATCTCTCTCTCTCTCTCTCTCTCTCTCTCTCTCTCTCTCTCTCTCTCTCTCTCTCTCTCTCTCTCTCTCTCTATCTCTATATCTATATCTATCTATCTATATCTATATATCTATATCTATCTATCTATCTATCTATCTATCTATCTATCTATCTATATATATATATATATATATATATATATATATATATATATATATATATATATATATATATATATATATATCCCCTAACATTTTGATTTCAGGAGTTCTGCCACGGACGTGGTCGGAGAGCGACTTCTTCAGGAAGGCCTTCAGCCTCAACAACCGTTTACAGACTCTTTGCAGAGAGCTGTACGTTGAGTTCTTCAACGCTTGGGACAATTTCTACGGACAAAGTGAGCTCTTCCACAGGGACGGAATACACTTGTCCCCCATCGGGGCAGCCAGATTCACGACGGAGTATGTGACACCCGATCAAAAAACGAATCCCAGCCACGCCCCTCCACCCCGCCCGTGTGAATAGACGCCATGCATCGCAACAAACTCATAACTGTGAACCAGCAAGTACCACCATCTCTATTACCAAGCCTCTAGATAACTTAAAAATCCCTAGTTTCAATGCGCATAGCCTAAGAAACAAGTTTGATGAACTGAGGTGTCTTGTTCTAACAGAAAATACTGACATAATTGCTATAACCAAAACATTTATTGACACCACAAATATTGATTTAAGTTCCGAATACAACATAGATGGCTACAGACTCTTCAACAAAGATCGTGTAAACCGTAGAGGCGGTGGCGTCGCCCTTTTTGTCAAAAGCTATTTGCAACCCACTGACAAAACACCAGGAAACAGTAACGTTGAACATTTGTGCGTGTGAGTAAACATTGCAAAAGTCAATTTAAATATATCTGTCACCTACAGGCATCCCGGGCAATCACTCAATGACGATCTTGAAATGTACAGCGTTTTAAGGCAGTCACTTAATAACAGCGACTCACTGATATTAGGAGACTTTAACCTCCCCCATATCGACTGGGCGACACTGTCAGGTACAGAAGGCGAGTCACATAGGATGATCAAATTTTTAGAAGAAAATTATCTAAACCAAATGGTTTCTGAACCAACTCGACAAAATAACATACTAGACCTTGTTATAACTACCCAAGATAACCTAGTCAGCAATGTCACGGTAGGAGAACACCTCGGTTCTTGCGATCATAAATTAGTGCGCGTCGACATTAGAGCTCAAACATCAGTGACTGAAAATAAAGTAAAGGTGCCCAATTTCAAAAGAGCTAACTTCGTAGAAATCCGACAAAAACTAACAGAAATATAAGTATCAGATGACGGCAATGTAGAGGAAGTCTGGATAAGCTTTAAAAATCATTTACTCACTCAGCAGAACACATTCGTCCCCTTGTGCGAGAAGCGAAATAACACTAATAAAAGCCCACCTTGGTTTAATAGCGAAATTAAAGACTTAGTCAAGGAGAGAAAATTGTCTTACAGGTTAAAGAAAGTACAAAGCACGCCCGAAAACATTAGACTTTATCATGATGCCAGGTAACGAGTAAAAAGATTAATATGTCAGGCAAAGCGTAGATATGAAGGTAATATTGCAGCCAACTGTAAAAATAATCCGAAATCCTTCTTCAGTTACATGAACAACAGAAAGGCGATCAGAAGTGGAATTGGACCTTTAACAAACAGCGACGGTGCACTAGTGACTGACACCCAACACATTGCAAACCTCTTAAACAATTACTTTTCCTCGGTGTTTAATACTAACAGTCTTCCTCCCACTACCACCAACACCAGTACTAATGTAAATCTCGAGCATGCATTGCCTAATTTTAAAATAACAACCGATGAAGTCCTTAAAGCTCTCCAATCACTTAAAACAAATAAAAGTCCCGAACCCGATAAAGTATATCCTATACTGCTTAAAGAAACAAAGAGCGAAATACTCTCCTCCCTCACAACCGTATTCAATATGTCCTTGCGACAAGGCATCGTCCCTTCGGATTGGAGAAAGGCTAATGTGACACCGATTTATAAGAAAGGAGACAAAAAAAATACCAGGTAATTACAGACCCATTAGTCTAACTTCAGTTGTAGGTAAGCTACTTGAGAGCATAATTAGTGATGAAATTGTGAGTTACCTTGAAAGCCACTCATTAATTGGGGATTCACAACATGGCTTCCGTAACAAAAGATCCTGCCTATCAAACCTATTGACCTTTTATAACGACCTCTTCTCAGTTTATGACGTAACCAAATCACTGGACGTAGTCTATCTTGATTTCCAGAAAGCGTTTGATAAAGTCCCACATCATAAATTACTTTATAAATTAAAGCAAATAGGTATTGACGGTCAAGTAAACCAATGGATCGTGAATTGGTTGAGCAACAGACAACAAAGAGTGGTGATTGACGAATTTAACTCAGAGTGGGCGCCGGTCACTAGTGGCGTTCCTCAGGGCTCGGTTCTTGGCCCAGTGCTCTTCATTATTTACATCAACGATGTGGATGTTGGACTCAATAATCGCATTAGTAAATTTGCAGAAGACACAAAGATTGGTAACTCGGTTCTCACTGACGAAGACAGGCAAAGCCTCCAAGGGGATTTGCAAAAAAATTCAGCTTGGTCGGATAGATGGGAGATGCCCTTTAACGTAGACAAGTGCCAGCTCCTTCAAGTTGGAACAAGAAATAAGAAGTTCGATTACGAAATGGGCGGCGTTAAACTCACAAGCGTTCAATGCGTTAAGGACCTGGGGGTCAAAATCGCGTCAAACCTCAAATTCTCACAGCAATGCATCGATGCAGCAAATAAAGCGAACAGAATGTTGGGCTTCGTTAAAAGAAACTTTTTACTCAAGAATAAAGAAGTAATACTTCCGCTCTACAATAGTTTAGTCAGACCCCACTTGGGATATGCGGTACAGTTTTGGTCTCCCCACCATGCAAAGGACATTGCTAAATTACAAGGTGTTCAGCGTCGGGAAACAAAAATGATCCCATCCTTGCGCAACAAATCTTACGAAGAAAGGCTTTCCACCCTTAACATGTTCTCTCTTGAGAAACGTCGCCTCCGAGGAAAACTAATCGAATGTTTTAAAATACTTAATGGTTTCACGAATGTAGACAGAACAAAATTGTTTATGATCGATGACACTTTGCGAACGAAGAACAATGGCATAAAACTCAAATGTAGACAAGTAAATTCAGACTGCACCAATTTTTTCTTCACCAACGTTGTAGAGCGAGAATGGAATAAACTCCCACCTTCAGTGGTCCAGTGTAACACGATTGACTCCTTTAAAAACAAGCTCGACCGTCACTTCCTTCAACATAATATTAACTAGAGTAAAAATGCAACGTTTTGGAGCCATCTGATTAATATAGAATCACTTAGGTTTAAGGACAGACCACCTAGTCTGCACCATGGGGTCTGTGTGGTCTGCTTTTCTTTGTAAATCTTTGTAAATCTCTCTTGGCCCAGTGCTCTTCATTATTTACATCAACGATGTGGATGTTGGACTCAATAATCGCATTAGTAAATTTGCAGACGACACAAAGATTGGTAACTCGGTTCTCACTGACGAAGACAGACAAAGCCTCCAAGTGGATTTGCACAAAATTTCAGCTTGGTTGGATAGATGGGAGATGCCCTTTAACGTAGACAAGTGACAGGTCCTTCAAGTTGGAAAAAAAAAAAAAGAAGTTCGATTACGAAATGCGCGGCGTTAAACTCAAAAGCGTTCAATGCGTTATGGACCTGGGGGTCAAAATCGCGTCAAACCTCAAATTCTCACAGCAGTGCATCGATGCAGCAAATAAAGCGAACAGAATGTTGGCCTTCATTAAAATAAACTTTTTATTTAAGAATAAAGATGTAATACTTCCACTCCACAATAGTTTAGTCAGACCCCACTTGGAAAATGCGGTACAGTTTTGGTCTCCCCACCATGCAGAGGACATTGCTAAACATAAGAACATAAGAACATAAGAACGTAGGAGTCTGCAAGAGGCCGGTAGGCCTGTACGAGGCAGCTCCTTTGAACCTAAGCTCCCGTGTATCTAACCCCACCTAATATCGCTGTCCATGAATTTATCTAATCTATTTTTAAATGTGACAATTGTATTGGCAATCACCACGTGACTACTAAGCCTATTCCACTCATCCACCACTCTGTTAGTAAACCAATTTTTGCCTATGTCCCTGTTGAATCTGAATTTATCCAGTTTAAACCCATTACTTCGTGTCCTACCCGGTTCTCTTACGAACAAAACCTCTTGAATATCCCCCTTATTAAAGCCCTTCATCCATTTATAAACCTCGATCATGTCTGCACGCACCCTTTGCTTTTCTAGAGAATGCAAGTTTAACTGCTTGAGTCTTTCCTCGTATGGCAAATTTCTCAACCCCTGAATCATCTTAGTCATCCTCCTCTGCACCGATTCTAACATTTTGATATCCATTCTATAGTATTAAGGTGACCAGAACTGAACCGCATAGTCAAGATGAGGTCTAACTAATGTTAAATATAGTTTGAGGAAGACTTCGGCGCTTCTGTTGCTTACGCTCCTTTAAATAAATCCCAGTACCCTATTTGCTCGATTTCTAGCTTGAATGCATTGTGCCCTTGGACGGAGATCAGAGCTCACTAAGACCCGTAAATCCCTCTCGCTCTCAGACCTGCTTATGAGAGTGTCATTTAAGCAATAGTTATGTGAGGGGTTGTTCCTACCTACACTCAGAATATTGCACTTCCCTACATTGAAGGTGTTCAGCGTCAGGCAACAAAAATGATCCCTTCCTTACGCAACAAATCCTACGAAGAAAGGCTTTCCACCCTTAACATGTTCTCTCTTGAGAAACGTCACCAAATTTTTCTTCAACGTTGTAGTGCGAGAATGGAATAAGCTCCCACCTTCAATGGTCCAGTGTAACACGATTGAGCTCGACCGTCACTTCCTTGAACTTAATATTAACTAGAGTGGAAATGCAACGTTTTTGAGCCATCTAATTAATGTAGTATCACTTAGGTTAAGGACAGACCACCTAGTCTAGACCATGGGGTCTGTGTGGTCTGGTTTTCTATGTAAATCTATGTAAATCTCTCTCTCTCTCTCTCTCTCTCTCTCTCGGGAAGTGTAGCATTCTGAGTGTAGGAAGGAATAACCCCTCACACAATTTCTCTTTAAATGACACTCCTCTAAGCAGGTCTGGGTGTGAGAGAAATTTAGAAGTATTAGTGAGCGCTGACCTCCGTCCTAGAGCTCAATGCATTCAGGCTAAAAATCGTGCAAACAAGGTATTGGGTTTCATCTCAAGGAGCGTAAGCAATAGGAGCCCTGAAGTCCTTAGCACTAGTTAGACCTCATGTCAATTATGTAGTTCAGTTCTGGTCCCCCTACTATAGAATGGATATCAAGATGTTAAAATCTGTACAGAGGAGGATGACAAAGATGATTCAGGGGGTGAGAAACTTACCTTATGAAGACAGACTGAAGCAGCTAAATCTGAACTCTCTAGAAAGGCGAAGGTTGCGAGGAGGTCTGATCGAAGTTTATAAATGGATGAAGGGCTTTAATAAAGGGGATGTCAATAAGATTTGGTAGTAAAAAAGCCAGGTAGGACACGTAGCAATGGTTTTAAGTTAGACAAATTCAGATTCAGCAATGATATAGGCAAGAATTGGTTCACCAATAGAGTGGTAGAAGAATGGAACAGGCTTGGCAACCATGTTGTGGGTGCAAATACCATAGATACATTCAAGAAGAGGTTAGATAAAGTCATGGATGGTGAGGTAAGGTCGGGTTAAGAGTACAGGAGCTGCCTTGTGTAGGCCACCCGGCTTCTTGCAGACTCCTTATGTTCTTATGTTTTTATGCTCTCTCTCTCTCTCTCTCTCTCTCTCGCTCTGGTGCGTAAGTAAATATATCTCTATTCAGTTGAAGAGAGAAGGAAATAAAGAAAATCGATAAATAGGAATAGAAATAAAAACAAATGAATATGAAATAGAAAATAAAGAGGAAAGTATAATAAATAGAAAGACAATCAAATGAAAACAAAATTAAAGAAAGAGTAAAACAAAAAAGCAAAAGAGGAAGAAAGATGAAAATAGAGAAAAAGAAAAAAATGAAAAAAACACGAAGGAAAAATAAAAATAAACAAATAAATAGAGATGATAAATCAATAAGTAAGAACACACAATATCTATTCTCTGGGTCACCACGTTCTTTTTTTTTTTTTTTACCATTTGTATTCATGTCGATGCGAACCCGACCAGACTTGCTACAACGGAGGCGACGAGCAGCGATGGGACGACCTAAGAATGTTAAGAATGGTAAGGGATGATGCGACGGACGCCACTTCAACGACTGCGCAGTATGTGTGTGTGTGTGTGTGTGTGTGTGTGTGTACATCATCCACCACGGTCTGATCACGCGCTAGACTCAAGATCGACACTACCTCATCAATCTCCTTCCAAACTCTTATCACTCATCTTCCCTCCATCAAACCTCTTCGCATTCCCACACCTATCTCCTCTGTTCTTCCTTTCTCTGTTAATTTATCTCTTACAAACATTACATTTTCCGATGCCCTTCTTCCTCAAAACTCTCTCTCTCTTTTTCTCCGCCCAAGAATCGAACCCAGGATCCCCCGCTTGTGGGTCGAGCGTGCTAATCACTGCGCTATACGGAGGTCCAATGTGTGTGTGTGTGTGTGTGTGTGTGTGTGTGTGTGTGTGAAGGGGGGAGCACAACCAATAATTATCGAAACAAATATAACTTTTTTTTACCTTATACTCCGTAGTTTTGTTCCCACCTAATTGTATTTTTTGAGTCAAATTCGTTGTGTCTCGTATTTGAAAACTATTTGATCATATTTTTTTTGTTAAGCTTTTTTGTTGCCTCGCCTTGAAAGATTAGTTTTCTTGCGTCGTTCTGTAATAATTTCTTATATAATTTATTGTTATGTCCTTTTGAATATGACTGTCGAAGTACTATATAATTTTCAACGGCTATAGCTTTTCATTCGACACATTTGTATAGCATGATTATATTGCCTCTTTTTTTTCTTTTCTCTCTTTTATGATTGGTAATTGAAGTTTCTCAGGACTTCGTGTTTTGGCATCATCAGCGAATAAAAGTCATGAAGTATCTTTCTGTTCCAATGTTATCATCTATGTGTGAAACAGAAACATGTCCTGTGGGACAACAATCATTTAGTCACTTGATTCAAGGACGAGTAATGTAATTTTCACTCAATATTTTTTTTCCGCTTCTCTTAAAAAGTGTTTCATCTCTTGCAAAAGTTCTTGTTCGCAGTTAACTTCTAAATATTTCGCACTTGGTAATTCTTCAGTTTAAGGTTTAGTACGCTTCTTTAGTCTTCCCCTTAGCTAATCGTATGCTACAATAAAATCTTATTCTGGCAAGACATGATGACACTTTCCAAGCTGAGGATAAAATTGTTTTCCTTATAATTGTTTTGCCTTGTGGACACCAAACCTGATAATAATGGTTCATCCATCCTTTCATCCTGGACCTGGATGTTACCAGCTTATGGGCTACGGAAAAAAAATGAGTTAATTTTTAAAACTATCATCATTGTTTTCTGAGGCCTTTGTTTCCATATTTTTCAAGTTAACATTGTTAATGAAAATATCTGCTTAATAATCATAATCTCATTTAATTAATAATTTACACTTTCCAGTAATGTTCTGAAGCTTCTCCCTGTGTGCTCCCCCGCCATTATGGACGTGCCCTCGTCCCGGGCACTTGTTGAGGAGGCATGTTTCCTTTGGTTTTGTTTTATAATTTTACTGTGTGTGTGTGTGTGTGTGTGTGTGTGTGTGTGTGTGTGCATCCTGTCACCGCCAGGCACCGTCCTCATTACACATGCGCGCCACTCTCCACATGTGCGTCAACCAGAACGGAGACGGCAACACAGCTTACGAAACGTGCATGCCATTCACCAGGGTCTGATCACGGGCTGGACTCACAATCGCCAGCTAATGGGGTCTTTATGTAATTTCCCCATTTTTGCTTGTTAAAATTGATCTGAAGGTGGTTTTGGGTTGAGAAGCATGCCAATATACAAATCTGACCTGTTTCCAGTAAATCTTTTTCCAAAATTAGGAAACGTGGCGGCCATCTTGAAAAAAGGTAAAAAAACTCAAAAATTTGCTTCTATCCAAGGTTTTTCTCAGTTGTTTACTCTTGGCTCCATTTTTTATTTTTTTTTATTCATATCTCTGCCTATGGCGCCGGTAGGCTTTCTTCAGGGGCCTGGTGGTCGGCCCAAGCCAGTTATGGCGCAGGCAATTTTTATAGTGGCGCCAGTTATTTGGATTGTTTTACTCAACAAGAGTTTTCTTTGATGTTTTACATAATATACCGCAAAATAACAATATTATCTCCATACATCTAAGGCTCTATTTTGAATTTCAAAATGGCGATCATCCAGAAGATATTTTCGTTTTGATTTTCATAGACAACCAAGTGAGTCTGACTACTCCAGTTGCTTTGATATTGTCTATATTTTCTTCTGAAGATGATATAAAGAAAAAAAATTCTATTGACTATAATCAAATCAAATTTCAATCAAGGATCAGTCATACCAGTATTGCCAGAGATATCACCAAAATGCCGGATTCAGGTCAAAACGGGAAAATCAGAAGAAAATCTAAATATTTGCTTGTAGTTGTAGGACCTCCTATTCCTTCAGCTAGCTGCAAGTTCTTCTTGTAGCATGGTGGGTCACATTCCTGGATGTCTGTAAACCTCAAGGAATCGACAGTGTAGTTCCTCGCTTTGACATCAACATCACCAAGGTTGTATGTTGGTGTGGATTTCACCTTACGTTGGAAGAGTATTATAAGGGCTCCATGCAGTTGTTTTTTCCATCTGATGTATCAGTGGTGTAGTCAGTGTTGTCAATATGGAAATACGTAAATAGTCCATCAACAAGAAAAGCAATCAGGCCCTTTGCACTCGAATCCCGATCCAGTAATGATATGACTGAGTTGGCTAATGCAGTTTCAATCTGAAGGATTCGTCTGATAATAACAGCTTGAAGAATGTGTACACCTGAGGTGTGACATCCTCAACCTTTGGTATCAGAGAGTTTGGAAATTCAAACTGCCTTGATTTTTCAAACGACTGAACATTATTTATGAGAATCTTTGCAGCTTTCATCAATATTTTCAATTCACTGTCCCTGTTGTCAAGGGCAACATCCAATATATCCTTCTCTATGCCACTGGATGACACTGTTGCAGGGACTGGTCCTGAGCGGTTCACAATTTTTGCATGTGAAACGTTGTCTTGGATGAGCTTCCACACGAAGGGTCGATGGTTGCTTCTGAAAGTTGCTGGCTCTGTTACATATTCCAACAAAATGTCTTTGTAGACATTCTCACAGTCAACAGTACTGATTATTTTCCCTCGCATATGTGCGATTCTAACAGTGAGAAAAACTCCAATTCTGCTGATCTGATTCGAACTTCATGTTCATTCACTGAGGATGCATCATCTTCCAGATCACCGATCTCGCTAAGTCTTTTCTGCTTCATGTAACACTTGAGGTGATATTTTAGGTCTATAGCTCGTGCATCTGCCTGGCCAATGGATGTATTCATCCTTATCTCGAGTATGTCATTTCCTGTGATACTTTTCCTTATCTTTTCACCCTTGTTTTGGGTCAAGCAGTCATGAAGTGACTGACTAAGATCATCCGCCTGGCAGAAAAAACACAAATCCTTGCAGAAAGGAGCATCAGAAGACCGGATTGTCTCTGAGCCAGAATACTTTGATGCACCCTGATTTTCTGAAGATATTGGTCGTTGACATTTACTGG
Organism: Eriocheir sinensis; assembly: GCF_024679095.1. Taxonomy (NCBI): domain Eukaryota; kingdom Metazoa; phylum Arthropoda; class Malacostraca; order Decapoda; family Varunidae; genus Eriocheir; species Eriocheir sinensis. The sequence goes on from NC_066527.1 coordinate 8,867,120, forward strand.
TATCTCTTTTGAATCTCTTTTGTGCGCGGGCAATGTGTTCTTTGTTTGTCGCCCTTTGGTAGCACATTCTGTGATAGTAAATATCATAGCTGTCTGAATGTTCATCATATGCCTCATTTAATCTTCAGTTCATTGAAATGTAATCTGTCTCATATAGTTCTGCCCGTTCCTTGATGGATGATACAACCTTGCTGATACCATCCTGCTGAGCTTTAACAAAATTCTCAGCAAAATCCTGACAGCCACATTTGATGCACAGTAAGGTATCAGAGGACTTCCTTTTCCCACTACTATGTGCCTTCTCTCTTGTCGATGCCATTAGTAGGTCTATCACTGATGTAGGATGATTGATCAATCCTTCTTTGTTGTTTTGCTTCCTGCATAGAGAAAAAAACATTGCATTAACTTTCCTGTATGTAAATCGCACTATTTCGATCATCCCGTGAATAAGGGAAAGTCCACTTTGAATCTGATCAGAGTTGTCCATTAAGGGCTTTAAACAGCAAGTTGGGCCTGAAATAACTTCATGGTATTTCAGATTGCCTTAGAATGTACATTTTATTTCATCTTTGGTCAGTCAATGTAGAAACTTAGCATTGTAAATTATTTATTCTAGCGTTAAAGTATTAATTCATATTTTGAGATTCGAACTTGAATATATTTTACATTTTAGACTTGAAATATGCCAAACTGCTAAAATAATGACTTATCATAATTCTAGTATGCATATTTGTGACCGCAAACACCAAAAACAAATGGTTTGACACCGAAATTTCATTGCTGGCTCACCTGGGTCCCTAGTAATGACTAAAAATCACTTTTCCCGATATTTTCCAAAATGGCCGCCAAAATGGCGGATTTCTCGAAAAGAAAATCTGGAAACAAGTAAATTCTAATAATTAGCATCCTGATGGACCAAAATATGCAATTAGTTCAATATTAACACACCAAAATGTGTAGGCCGTTTTTTAGGACACAAGGATCCCCACTAAGCCAGTAGCCGCCCAGAATGAGCGTGGAGCTCTGATGATGGGTCTCAGGGTAGGGATGAAACATTACACCCACACATACCCGGGTGACGGGACACAACTCCCGATTGGCACGCGGCACCATTCACTGCTGGGTGGACAGGGGTCACGGATCAAAGGAAACTGCTCATCCGTTTCCACTCCGCCCTGAATTCAAGCCCGGGACCTTTTGCTTGTGAGGCGAGCATGCCACCCATTTTGTGTGTGTGTGTGTGTGTGTGTGTGTGTGTGTGTGTGTGTGTGTGTGTGTGTGTGTGTGTGTGTGTGTGTGTGTGTGTGTGTGTCAATCTTTTGATGTATTTGTAAAAGAAAATAAAGTGTTATGGCTACCTGTAAGGAAGAAAATGTTATTTGCTCTCTCTATCTATCTACTTACCCATCTATCTATATGTGACTATCTCTGATCGGCATTTCCTTTCACACTCAGCAGTCTACAAACATTCGTTCATTTCCATTGGCATTTCCTGAATAAATATTGATTCAACACGTTCTGCCCCATGCTCCTGCTTGCATATGAATGTCCTTTGTATACATACGAAGAGAGAGAGAGAGAGAGAGAGAGAGAGAGAGAGAGAGAGAGAGAGAGAGAGAGAGAGAGAGAGAGAGAGAGAGAGAGAGAGAGAGAGAGAGAGAGAGAGAGAGAGAGAAAACAAGGGCGGGGCGGCATACTGCAGCACGACCGCTAATCATGCCACTGAGTTAATAGGATCGCCATGCACCACTCCTGCGACCCTTCACCTGAGAACCTGGAACACTTCGCTCGGGGGCGTGGCGGATGGCAAGTCTTTTGACAGAGCCGGGGAGCACATGCGGTGTTTATGTATGTCAACGAAACTGTACATTACACACTGTAAATGAACATCACCCCTCGGTGCTCAGAATGCTATGCCACTTCAGAATGGTATGCCTTCATTTTGAAGGCCACGGTTCGATTCCCGGCACTCAGTGTGTACGTTGAGAATTTTTTCACTGTGCTACAGTAGCAGATTACAGTTTCTCTGAAAAAGAAATTCAAATGAGTGACCGTCCTCAAGAAATTTTAAGAAGACTCATTTGCTTTTCCGTGTAAAAGTTTAAACTTTACTCATCGTACCCTCCCACCCCAGACGGTGCCTCAAAAATGTACGGGGAAGGTGTTCAAAGAAAATAGCTCCAGGAAGGTGCTCAGACAGGCGCGGGGAAGGTGCTATGAGCAATGCCAAGGGCGCTTATCAATTTTTTTTCTCGTAAGACTCATTGAGTAGACGTAACAATGACGTAAGGCACATAGTTTTGCATGGTTATCATTCCCATCCGTCGCTAATAAACAGAAAGCTGGGCTTCAGTCATTCGAATTTCATGGTGTACAACACTTTCATCCTTCTCGTCGCTGCCCTAACAAGCGAGTGTTGAGTCCTTGGCTTGATCCGTTCATTTAGCACCAGGATTTTCAGTTGGTTGGTAATTACCCCTAAAGGAATAATAAGATATATTAAGGGGGGAGGGGATAAGAGGTCTTGCTTTAAAATATTGTGCATCACTAAAAACATTGTCATTAATAGCTGCGCGTGACCTCGTTGTAAAATATTGTTATGCCGGACGTGTTACTTGGGTTCCGTGTCGCCGTCACAAGACTCCGTGGGAGGGAGATATGTAAACACTTTGCACAGCTTCTGTAGTTTAATATTCTTCCTTAGTATTACACTTCACTCTGACTCTTCACTTACCACTAGCTTACTATGACTGGGACTGTCCCCTCTCGCCCTCTTCTCCTATATATATCCAGAACAGTACAGTCTAGAACGTTACAGTATATTTTAGATCATACAAGAACATGTAGCAAAAATATGTGCGAGTTGGCAACATTTCCCGCCTGGCGCCTGGCCGCTAGCCCCGCGGGACGCGCGGGCGGCTCACCTTGCTCCCCGCCCCCTTGCTCGCTCCTCCCGGAGCCTTCTAGAGGCCCATGGACGCCGGGACAAGGTTCCAGCACAACACTATCCCCCCCTCTTAATTGTGATCGTCCCGATCACACACTTAACTATATACAAAAATAAGAAAATTAATCAAAAACATAATAATCGTCGTATCGCTGTGGACGCCTGCGTTGTCTCTGTCTTCTGCTCGGTGCCTCCCGCGCGTCTGTCTCCTGGTGCGCCTCGTCGTCGTCCGCCTCTTGAAGTGTCCCTGGAGCATCTGCCGAAGCCGGGAGGTTATCTCCCTCGGCTGAAACGTCCAGAAGACCTATGTCGTCGTCGACCTCCTCTCGGTCCTGGACGTCCCTTGCGTTTTCGTCGGCTGCTGGGTGTCTGTAGTTGTTCCAGGTGTAGTTTCCCGGACCGTGGTACCTCCATAGCCGGTTAACGTGGACAACTTTCGGCAAGGTCCTTTCCGTTCTCCGGATTCGGTAAGTCACGTCGGAGAGGCGTTCTAGCACAGTGTAAGGGCCTTCCCAGGGGTTCTGTAACTTCGGAGACTGTCCTTTCTTCCTCTGCGGGTTGTAAAGTCAGACTTGGTCTCCTTCCTTGAAGTCAACGTGGCTTGCCCTCATATTGTAACCGCGCTTCATGGCCTCCCCGGAGAACTTCAAGGCACCACGGACTTGATGGTGCACCTCTTCCAGCCGTTCCTCTAGTTGACGGGCAAAACTGGAGGCGTCCCTTGGAAGGCTTTCCCCAGGAGGCCTTCCTGTCAGTAGGTCCACCGGCAATCGCAGCTCACGTCCAAACATCAGCTTTGCCGGTGAATACCCCGTAGCCTTGTGGGCGGCAGACCTGTAGGCCATGAGGAGCGCAGGCAGCTTCTGATCCCATGAAGACTGATCATTGTTGCACTGCTTGGCCAACTCCTGGCCCAACGTCCAATTAAACCTCTCCACCATTCCATCTGACTGTGGGTGCAGAGGGGTGGTCCGGGTCTTCTTGATACCCAGGAGCTTGCAGCACTCAGCAAGGACTGTTGACTCAAAATTCCTTCCCTGGTCGGAATGGAGCTCGTTAGGCACACCGAAGCGACAGCAAAACTCCTCCACCAATACCTTAGCGATGGTAGTGGTTTCCTGGTCAGGGATGGCGTAGGCTTCCGGCCACTTAGTGAAGTAATCCATTGTGACGCAGATGTACCTATTTCCGTTCGTCGTCAGAGGCAAGGGTCCTGCTGTATCCACTGCCACCCGTTTCATGGGGGCTCCAACCTGGTATAGTTGCAATGGGGCACGGTGACGCTTCTTGGAGCCCTTCTTTGCACAGCACACCTCACACGCGTGACACCATTCTTCCACGTCCTTCCTCATGTCAACCCAGTAGAACCTTTGGCGCAGGCGACTCAGTGTCTTCTTTACCCCAAAGGTGTCCGCTGGTGATGCTGTCGTGCATTTCTTTCAGGACGCCTTCCCGGGACTTCATAGGTAGCACCGTGGACCAGTAGTGGTCAAGACCATCATGAGAGACCCAGCGTCGCTGCAACACCCCGTTGTCCATCCGAAGAGTGTCCCACTGAGTCCAGTAATTCTTGGTGGTAGGGCTTTCTCTCGAGATTACTTCCCACCCAGGTCGCGTTGACGATTGACTCAGCCACTCCATAATTGGTCTCAAATCTCGGTCCTCCTGCTGCAGTTTTCCCAAGTCTTCCCATGGCACTTCCGCTGTCTGTTCCACTGTAGTGCGGCGGCACATATTCTGGACGCTTTCCCTCTGGAGGCAATGTTGACACTCAGGTAGGCAGGGGCGCCGGCTCAAGCTGTCCGCGTTACCGTGTGTTAGCCCAGATCGGTGCACAATAGTGTAGTGATGTTGCTCTAGTTTACCTATCCAGCGAGCAAGCTGGCCCTCAGGGTTTTTCAGTGACTTCAACCACCGCAATGCAGCGTGATCCGTGCGGATGGTGAAAGTTGCACCGTACAGGTAAGCATGGAAAAAGTCAAGGCTCTTGACTACTGCCAGGAGTTCTTTCCGGGTCACGCAATAGTTTTTCTCGGCTGGGGTGAGCTTCTTGCTGAAGTAGGCCACAACCCGTTCCATGTCGACACATGCCTGGGACAGCACTCCACCAATCCCCTCATCACTGGCATCACAATCCAGTATAAAAGGCTTAGAGGGGTCTGGGTAGGTGAGTACGGGCGAGCTGATTTTATTTTTTTATTTTTTTAACAACAAAGGAGGCAGCTCAAGGGCACACACAAAAAAGAAAACAATAATAAAAAAAAGCCCGCTACTCGCTGCTCCTAAAGTAAAACAAAAGAGGTGGCCGAAAGGAAGATCAAATACAGGAGAGGTGTCCTGATACCCTCCTCTTGAAAGAGTTCAAGTCGTAGGCAGGAGGAAATACAGATGAAGGAAGATTGTTCCAGAGTTTACCAGCGTGAGGGAAGAAAGAGTGAAGATGCTGGTTAACTCTTGCATAAGGGGTTTGGACAGTATAGGGATGAGCATGAGTAGAAAGTCGAGTGCAGCGGGGCCGCGGGAGGGGGGGAGGCATGCAGTTAGCAAGTTCAGAAGAGCAGTCAGCGTGGAAATATCGATAGAAGATAGAAAGAGAGCCTTAGCCTCCACTCTGTCCAGAAGAGCTGTGAGTGGAGCCCCCCCACACATGAGATGCATACTCCATATGAGGGCCTCCTTGAGCTTCTCAAAGGCAACCTGAGTTTCCGCTGTCCACTCAAACTTGAGCCCTTTCTTCGTCAGGAGGTGCAGTGGTGCAGCAATCGTAGCGAGGCCTTTTACAAACCTGGGGTAGTATGAGCACAACCCGAGGAAGCTCCGCAGCTCCTTCACGTTGGTGGGTGTCGGCCAGTCCCTTACCGCAGCCACTTTCTCAGGATCAGTGCGTACTCCAGCCTCGCTCACGATGTGTCCCAAGTATTGGACCTCCCTTTGAAATACGCAGCATTTCTTCGGGCTGAGCTTAAGGTGTGCAGCTCTAAACCGGGCGAAAACCTCTGATAGCCTTTCCATCTCCTGCTCGAAGGTCTGGCCAAAGACAATCACGTCGTCGAGGTAGATGAGTGCCGTCTTCCAGTGAAGTCCCTCCAGCACCCTCTCCATCAGCCGCTCGAACGTGGCCGGCGCGTTGCAGAGGCCAAAGGGCATAACCTTAAACTGCCACAGGCCTTGACCGTAGGAGAAGGCTGTTTTCTCTTTGTCTTGCCCCGTCATTTTGACTTGGTGATACCCAGACTTCATATCCAGTGTTGAAAACCACTTGGAGCCCACCAAAGCGTCGAGCGTGTCGTCGATCCGTGGGAGTGGGTATGAATCATTGATGGTGAGATCGTTGAGGGCTCGGTAGTCCACGCAGCACCTGAGGGAACCGTCCTTTTTCCTGACGAGCACTACAGCAGACGCCCACGGGCTGCTGGACCGCTCGATTAACCCCTGTTGCCGGAGATCATCCATCACCTCATCCATCTCCTTGCGACGGGCTGGTGCCATCCTTCGAGGAGCTTGCTTCACTGGGCGGTGGCTACCTGTGTCGATGTGGTGCTCTACCAGGTCCGTACACCCCAAGTCCAGGTCTCCTGTGGAAAACACATCTGCATTCCTCACGAGAAGCTCCCTGAGCTGTTCCACTTGGGGCTCCTCAAGACACTTGGAGCTCCTGTCAAACAGGTCGCGCAGGTAGTTGGGCAGCTCCTCCTGGGGCTTCGTCAGGGTTCTCCTGCAGACACAGGTTCTCGGTTCCTGGTCGATCTCTTAGCACAACCCCACCATGGTCCCTTGTTCTATTTTCTTTGGACTGAAGGAGACATTGGCCACGACGACAGGCACTTCCGCTGCAGCAGGGTCTACCAAAGTACTGCCTACAATCACCCCGTTTTCTACCGGACATCGACTTCCACTCTCTACCACACACAGGCTAGCCGGGGGGGCACCCGTAATTTGACAGGGTAACAGCATCTCCGACCTCGGAGGAATAATGGTGGTGCGCTTGACTGTCACTGGCAGGTCTTCCTTGTTCACACTCGTCAGTGGCACCCTCATTCCTCCTACAGTCAGCTGCTTAGCGCGGAAGTCCAGCTCGCACCTGTGGGAGACAAGATAATCCATACCTAGGATGCAGGGGTCGTCCATGTCAGCCACGTAGACAGAGAGGAACTCTTCCTTTCCTCCGAGCTCAAACTTCACGTCCACTGGGCCTCTGAGCTCTGCGTAGTGTCCTGTGACTCCGCACAGTCGATGCGGCGTCTTAGGAAGCCGACGATGACTCACCACGTCAGGCCGCACCAATGTGCGTTCCGAGCCTGTGTCGACGACCACAGGCCACAACACTCCGTCAACCTTGCCCTCCACTTGGCAGCTTGTCATGGTGGTTCTCCTGCACACTGATATCTTCGGGGCATGTACAGGACAGACTGGTCGTTGCCCCCGTGAACCAGTCCTTCTTAGTTTCCCAAGTGGGGGCACATTTTTCCGACACTCATTCTTCCAGTGCCCCTTTTCTCCACAGGTCCAGCACTTGGGTCCTTCTCTGGGCTTCTTCTTAGAGCCACCTTCATATTCCTTCTTCCTCATATAGCATTCGTTCTCCTTGTCCCCAACCTTCTCGCAGTACCAGCACGTTCCTTGGAACCTGTCTGTGTCGCTGACAGCGCCCCGTCGTGCCCTAAAGCCAGAAGTCGAGTCGTCCCTGAAGCTTGACAAGCTAGACCTAACAAAGGACTCATACTCCATGGCACGTGCCAGAGCTTCCTGCATTGATGTTGGCTTAGCTTGGTTCACTTGTATCTTCAGCTGAGGGCTGTCCAGGGCATCGATGAATTGATCACGCAGCAAAACCGTCAGCAGGTCAGGGGTGGTACCTGGGTATGCCTTGTGCGCCATGCTCTCAAGGTCCTGAGCGAGTTCCTGAAGAGACTCCTGTTGCGGGTTCTGAACCTAACCCTGAAGAGCTCGTTCTGGTGCTTGGTCCCATATCGTTGCTCCAGCGCCTGCGCCAGCCCGCTGTAGCTGCCCTTTGTCGCATTGTCGAGCTGAGCAAGGACCTCCAGCGCCGCCCCTTTCAGGCTAGTGGCCAGCTGTACCGCGCACTCATGGTCATCCCATTCGTTCCGGGCTGCCAACAGCTCAAACTGAGCGCGGTAAGCCTCCCAGGAGACCTTGCCATCAAACTCCTGAGGCTTCTTTCTAACAGGCGAACCCAGCAGACTCATGGGGCTGGCGAAACTTCTTGCGGGGATAAACTCAGGCGAAACAGGGCTCAAACTACCCCGGACTTGCGCAGGAGAAGCATCCTGGGTACAACTAGCCCCTGCAGGCACTGGTTGTCCGTTTCCAGCCAAGCAGTCTTCAAGGGCCTTCACTCTGTCACTTACGTCACAAACTGCCTGTTCAGTACGGTTCACCTTTCCCTGCACTTCTAATATTTCTTTGTGTGTCGTCTCCCGTACCACCTCCATCTCTTGTTGAAGATTTGTGTGTTCTTTCTCCACTTCTATCAGGCGTTGTCCTAACTTCGTGGTCACATCAGTCATTTCTCTTCGTACTGACTCACTTCCATCTTGTACTGCTTGTAGCCTTTGCTGTAATTCCGTGAAGCGATCTTCTATCTGTTCTTTGAGTTCTTGGAGTGTTCCTTCTTGTTGTTGCTGCGCTCTTTCTTGTTGTTCTTTGAGTTCTTGGAGTGTTCTTTCTTGTTGTTGCTGTGCCCTTTCTTGTTGTTGCTGTGCTCTTTCTTGTTGTTCTTTGAGTTCTTGGTGTGCTCTTTCTTGTTTCTCCCCTGTAGTCTGAAAGCTTCCAAGAGTTCAGTCAACACGTCGTCCCTCTGGGCAGCTTGGGAACGAGTCTCCATGGCGAAAAAACAAATGCCTACACTCCTGACGCCAATGTTATGCCGGACGTGTTACTTGGGTTCCGTGTCGCCGTCAGGAGACTCCGTGGGAGGGAGATATGTAAACACTTTGCACAGCTTCTGTAGTTTAATATTCTTCCTTAGTAGTACACTTAACTCGATCTGACTCTTCACTTACCACTAGCTTACTATGACTGGGACTGTCCCCTCTCGCCCTCTTCTCCTATATATATCCAGAACAGTACAGTCTAGAACGTTACAGTATATTTTAGATCATACAAGAACATGTAGCAAAAATATGTGCGAGTAGGCAACACTTCCCGCCTGGCGCCTGGCCGCTAGCCCCGCGGGGCGCGGACGGCTCGCCTTGCTCCCCGCCCCCCTGCTCGCTCCTCCCGGAGCCTTCTAGAGGCCCATGGACGCCGGGAGAAGCTTCCAGCACAACAATATCTATAAAAATATTCACATAAGGCCATCAAATACACATGAGAACATTTCAAGCGAATTATCTTTTTAAAAAACTCCGGCATGGAAGTCGACAAGCTGCGATGAACCACAGTCTACATACACACAGTCAGCCAGCCAGACCGGACAACCCTTTGCCCGCGCATGGGGAGGTCGGGGTAGTGACGTCACGCGCGCCGAGACTCCTACTCACCTCACCTGCTCCGCACGATGACACATTCTCATAAATCCTTCTGTAGTTCGCTTACATTACTCAGGAAATAATTTTAAATAAATAGTGTTATAAACATTTCGGAACACAGCTTTCACTTCAACTCACCGAAACGTCTTTATTATTGGTTATTGCTATTTTTTCCCAGAGTATCGAAAGTTCTGCATTCACTGCCGAGTCTAATGGTACAAAACGGAATTGTCTGTCATGTGTCTGAGGCAAGATATAACGAATAAAACAAACATGTACCACGAGAGCATCCATTACAGAGCCTCACCCCTCCCAGTAAAGCTACCGTCACACTGACTTTACGACCTGATAACGACCACCCGCGACCCTAAAATGCTGCGATTCACACCCGCCGCTCCCCGACCACATAGGTAGCAAAGTAGTCGTGCGACCGAACGGCTACCAGCGGTCGTTTAGTGTCCGTCCAGTGGAGGGCCCGACGGCCACCATGGTGAGATTCACACCTTGACCTCACACATGGAGTCAGGCCAAGACGCCCCCCATACGCCGACCACTGACCGACAGGCAAGGACCAGTACGCGTCCTGTCGCAATGAGGACGGCGACCTCCCTTAATGACCTGCTGCTGACGAGTTACAGTAATATTATCACCCACTTATATTGCACATTTCTCATTATAATTTCTGTAAATTATTTGTGAAAATATAGCTACTTATAAAGGTAATGAAAGTGTTGTGCATGTGCTTCACTGCAGCAAAAGACGGATATTTGTGACCCCCCCCCCCCCCTCCCGCCCTTATGTGCCGCAGACATGCAAAAGATGCTCCAAGCAATCTTGGTTTAACTTGTTGTTAGTATGTATGTTACATCATGTTCGTTCTAATGCATTTCCATCACCATGGGCAGGGCAGAAGATGAAATTAACAATTCTTTTTTGAAATTTATAAAAGCCAATAGCTCATCATGTCCTGCAGTGATTTATTTTCGTTACGCAGAGGTGACCCATACACATTTGCCCGTGTGGAGCAGGTTGAGTCGGTACAGAGCTTGGACGGGCTGAGGGGCGTGGGACGTCACTGCTCAGGAATGTACCTCATTTCCGGGCAAGGGTGGTATGATCTACCACCGGTCGCCGCACAACTCGCCGTATGGTGGAAAGCCGGACGTCGACCACGGCCAATGACAGATGAAAAGTGGACGGCGAACATCAGCGACCTCCTACTATCTGACGGCAACCAGACGGCGTCCGCTTGCCATCCGGTCGCCGTTCAACAGTTAATGGTCACCTGTCGGCCACCGGTGGCAGTATGCTTGCCGTCCAGACGCAGTCCATTCGGCCACCGGACGGCAACCTTTTTTACGACCGGCAGCGAGCTGAAAGGTCGGCTGGAGGTTTTAGAGCAGCCGTCCAGCCGTCCTTTTCAGTCGCACGGCAGACGGAGACACATGACGATCGCACGCACGACCATGTGAGACCTCCCGCGACCTGCAGGTCGCCGGAGGTCTTCAGTAGGTCGTAAAGCCAGTGTGACTGGGCCTTTAGGTGGTGCTCTAAAGGCCCAGTCACACTGGCTCTATGACCTACCGACGACCTCCAGCGGCCTGCAGGTCGCGGGAGGTCTCACATGGTCGTGCGTGTGATCGTCATGTGTCTCCGTCTGCCCTGCGACCGATGGAGGTTTTAGGTCATGCTCTAAAACCTCCAGCCGACCTCTCAGGTCACTGCCGTTCGTAAAAAAAGGTTGCCGTCCGGTGGCTAAATGGACTGCGTCTGGACAGCAAGCGGACTGCCACCGGTGGCCGACAGTTGACCACAGGGCCGGATTATTCTATACGCCAAGTACGTCATGGCATAGGGCCCCCAGCACTGAGGGGCCCACAAAACCTGATAAACCCGACCCATAATTGGGCCCCCATATAATGGAAATACCGAAAATGCCTGAAGCCTCAGGGAGATGAGTATGCTTCGTTGGACTGTTGATCGAAAAAGAATATAGATAAAATAAAAGAGCGAAAACTTGTTTGTGTTGGCAACACAAGTCAACAGTGCTTGCAATTTCTATGAACTTGTGCAGGAATTATATGCATATTCAGTCGGATCAACAAAGCGCTGGAATTTACTAACAAAGGGATTGTCACCTAATGAAAATGGAAGAATTCTAACCCTTAAAACATTATCTTCCACACGTTGGCATTTCCTTTCTGAATCAGTGAAAGCACTGCACTTACACTACTCTAGCATCTATGGTATTGTTGTGCTGGAAGCTTCCCCCGGCGACCATAGGCCTCTAGAAGGCTCCGGGAGAAGCGAGCAGGGGGGCGGGGAGAAAGGCGAGCCGTCCGTGCCCCGTGGGGCGCGGACAAACGCCAGGCGGGAAGTGTTGCCAACTCGCATATATATTTGCTACATATTCTTGTATGATCTAAAATATACTGTAACATTCTAGACTGTACTGTTCTGGATATATATAGGAGAAGAGGGCGAAAGAGTCCAGCCCCAGTCATAGTAAGCTAGTGGTAAGTGAAGAGTCAGAGTGAAGTGTACTACTAAGGAAGAATATTAAACTACAGAAGCTGTGCAAAGTGTTTACATATCTCCCTCCCACGGAGTCTCCTGACGGCGACACGGAACCCAAGTAACACGTCCGGCATAACATTGGCGTCAGGAGTGTAGCCATTTGTTTTTTCGCCATGGAGACTCGTTCCCAAGCTGCCCAGAGGGACGACATGTTGACTGAACTTTTGGAAGCCTTGAGACTACAGGGGGAGAAACAAGAAAGAGCACAGCAACAACAAGAAAGAACACTCCAAGAACTCAAAGAACAACAAGAAATAGCACACCAAGAACTCAAAGAACAACAAGAAAAAGCACACCAAGAACTCAAAGAACAACAAGAAAGAGCACAGCAACAACAAGAAGGAACACTCCAAGAACTCAAAGAACAGCTAGAAGATCGCTTCACAGGATTACAGCAACAGCTAAAAGCAGTACAAGATGGAAGTGAGTCAGTGCGAAGAGAAATGACTGATGTGACCACGAACTTGGGACAACGCCTGATAGAAGTGGAGAAAGAACACACAAATCTTCAACAAGAGATGGAGGTGATACGGGAGACGACACACAAAGAAATAATAGAAGTAAGTGACAGAGTGAAGGCCCTTGAAGACTGCTTGGCTGGAAACGGACAGCCAGTGCCTGCAGGGGCTAGTTGTACCCAAGATGCTTCTCCTACGCAAGTCCGGGGTAGTTTGAGCCCTGTTTCGCCTGAGTTTATCCCCGCAACACGTTCCGCCAGCCCCATGAGTCTGCTGGGTTCGCCTGTTAGAAAGAAGCCTCAGGAGTTTGATGGCAAGGTCTCGAGGCTTACCGCGCTCAGTTTGAGCTGTTGGCAGCTCGGAACGGATGGGATGACCAAGAGTGCGCGGTACAGCTGGCCACTAGCCTGAAAGGGGCGGCGCTGGAGGTCCTTGCTCAGCTCGACAATGCGACAAAGGGCAGCTACAGCGGGCTGGCACAGGCGCTGGAGCAACGATATGGGACCAAGCACCAGAACGAGCTCTTCAGGGTTAGGTTCAGAACCCGCAACAGGAGTCTCTTCAGGAACTCGCTCAGGACCTTGAGAGCATGGCGCACAAGGCATACCCAGGTGCCACCCCTGACCTGCTGACGGTTTTGCTGCGTGATCAATTCATCGATGCCCTGGACAGCCCTCAGCTGAAGATACAAGTGAACCAAGCTAAGCCAACATCAATGCAGGAAGCTCTGGCACGTGCCATGGAGTTTGAGTCCTTTGTTAGGTCTAGCTTGTCAAGCTTCAGGGACGACTCGACTTCTGGCTTTAGGGCACGAAGGGGCGCTGTCAGCGACACAGACAGGTTCCAAGGAACGTGCTGGTACTGCGAGAAGGTTGGGCACAAGGAGAACGAATGCTATAAGAGGAAGAAGGAATATGAAGGTGGCGCTAAGAAGAAGCCCATAGAAGGACCCAAGTGCTGGACCTGTGGAGAAAAGGGGCACTGGATGAACGAGTGTCGGAAAAATGTGCCCCCAACGAGGGACCACCACTCGGGAAACTAAGAAGGACTGGTTCACGGGGGCAACGACCAGTCTGTCCTGTACATGCCCCGAAGATATCAATGTGCAGGAGAACCACCATGACGAGCTGCCAAGTGGAGGGCAAGGTTGACGGAGTGTTGTGGCCTGTGGTCGTCGACACAGGCTCGGAACACACATTTGTGCGGCCTGACGTGGTGAGTCATCGTCGGCTTCCTAAGACGTCGCATCGACTGTGCGGAGTCACTGGACACTATGCAGAGCTCAGAGGCCCAGTGGACGTGAAGTTTGAGCTCGGAGGAAAGGAAGAGTCCCTCTCTGTGTACGTGGCTGACATGGACGACCCCTGCATCCTAGGTATGGATTATCTTGTCTCCCACAGGTGCGAGCTGGACTTCCGCGCTAAGCAACTGACTGTAGGAGGAAGGAGGGTGCCACTGACGACTGTGCACAAGGAGGGCCTGCCAGTGACAGTCAAGCGCACCACCATTATTCCTCCGAGGTCAGAGATGCTGTTACCCTGTCAAATTACGGGTGCCCCCCCGGCTAGTCTGTGTGTGGTAGAGAGTGGAAGTCGATGTCCGGTAGAAAACGGGGTGATTGTAGGCAGTACTTTGGCAGACCCTACTGCAGCGGAAGTGCCTGTCGTCGTGGCCAATGTCTCCTTCAGCCCAAAGAAAATAAAACAAGGGACCATGGTGGGGTTGTGCCAAGAGATCGACCAGAAACCAAGAACCTGTGTCTGCAGGAGAACCCTGACGAAGCCCCAGGAGGAGCTGCCCGACTACCTGCGCGACCTGTTTGACAGGAGCTCCAAGTGTCTAGAGGAGCCCCAAGTGGAACAGCTCAGGGAGCTTCTCGTGAGGAATGCAGATGTGTTTTCCACAGGAGACCTGGACTTGGGGTGTACGGACCTGGTAGAGCACCACATCGACACAGGTAGCCACCGCCCAGTGAAGCAAGCTCCTCGAAGGATGGCACCAGCCCGTCGCAAGGAGATGGATGAGGTGATGGATGATCTCCGGCAACAGGGGTTAATCGAGCGGTCCAGCAGCCCGTGGGCGTCTGCTGTAGTGCTCGTCAGGAAAAAGGACGGTTCCCTCAGGTGCTGCGTGGACTACCGAGCCCTCAACGATCTCACCGTCAAGAATTCATACCCACTCCCACGGATCGACGACACGCTCGACGCTTTGGTGGGCTCCAAGTGGTTTTCAACACTGGATATGAAGTCTGGGTATCACCAAGTCAAAATGGCGGAGCAGGACAAAGAGAAAACAGCCTTCTCCTACGGTCAAGGCCTGTGGCAGTTTAAGGTCATGCCCTTTGGCCTGTGCAACGCGCCAGCCACGTTCGAGCGGCTGATGGAGAGGGTGCTGGAGGGACTTCACTGGAAGACGGCACTCATCTACCTCGACGACGTGATTGTCTTTGGCCAGACCTTCGAGCAAGAGATGGAAAGGCTATCAGAGGTTTTCGCCCGGTTTAGAGCTGCACACCTTAAGCTCAGCCCGAAGAAATGCTGTCTGTTCCAAAAGGAGGTCCAATACCTGGGACACATCGTGAGCGAGGCTGGAGTACGCACTGATCCTGAGAAGGTGGCTGCGGTAGGGGACTGGCCGACACCCACCAACGTGAAGGAGCTGCGGAGCTTCCTCGGGTTGTGCTCATACTACCGCAGGTTTGTGAAAGGCTTCGCTACGATTGCTGCACCACTGCACCTCCTGACGAAGAAGGGGCGCAAGTTTGAGTGGACAGCGGAAACTCAGGTTGCCTTTGAGAAGCTCAAGGAGGCCCTCATCAGCTCGCCCGTACTCACCTACCCAGACCCCTCTAAGCCTTTTATACTGGATTGTGATGCCAGTGATGAGGGGATTGGTGGAGTGCTGTCCCAGGCATGTGCCGACATGGAACGGGTTGTGGCCTACTTCAGCAAGAAGCTCACCCCAGCCGAGAAAAACTATTGCGTGACCCGGAAAGAACTCCTGGCAGTAGTCAAGAGCCTTGACTTTTACCATGCTTACCTGTACGATGCAACTTTCACCATCCGCACGGATCACGCTGCATTGCGGTGGTTGAAGTCACTGAAAAACCCTGAGGGCCAGCTTGCTCGCTGGATAGGTAAACTAGAGCAGCGTCACTACACTATTGTGCACCGATCTGGGCTAACACACGGTAACGCGGACAGCTTGAGCCGGCGCCCCTGCCTACCTGAGTGTCAACATTGCCTCCAGAGGGAAAGCGTCCAGAATATGTGCCGCCGCACTACAGTGGAACAGACAGCGGAAGTGCCATGGGAACACTTGGGAAAACTGCAGCAGGAGGACCGAGATCTGAGACCAATTATGGAGTGGCTGAGTCAATCGTCAACGCGACCTGGGTGGGAAGTAATCTCGAGAGAAAGCCCTACCACCAAGAATTACTGGACTCAGTGGGACACTCTTCGGATGGACGACGGGGTGTTGCAGCGACGCTGGGTCTCTCATGATGGTCTTGACCACTACTGGTCCACGGTGCTACCTGTGAAGTCCCGGGAAGGCGTCTTGAAAGAAATGCACGACAGCATCACCAGCGGACACCTTGGGGTAAAGAAGACACTGAGTCGCCTGCGCCAAAGGTTCTATTGGGTTGGCATGAGGAAGGACATGGAAGAATGGTGTCACGCGTGTGAGGTGTGCTGTGCAAAGAAGGGCCCCAAGAAGCGTCACCGTGCCCCATTGCAACAATACCAGGTTGGAGCCCCCATGAAACGGGTGGCAGTGGATATAGCAGGACCCTTGCCTCTGACGACGAACGGAAATAGGTACATCTGCGTCACAATGGATTACTTCACCAAGTGGCCGAAAGCCTACGCCATCCCTGACCAGGAAGCCACTACCATCGCCAAGGTTTTGGTGGAGGAGTTCTTCTGTCGCTTCGGTGTGCCTAACGAGCTCCATTCCGACCAGGGAAGGAATTTTGAGTCAACAGTCCTTGCTGAGTGCTGCAAGCTCCTGGGTATCAAGAAGACCCGGACCACCCCTCTGCACCCACAGTCAGATGGAATGGTGGAGAGGTTTAATTGGACGTTGGGCCAGGAGTTGGCCAAGCAGTGCAACAATGATCAGTCTTCATGGGATCAGAAGCTGCCTGCGCTCCTCATGGCCTACAGGTCTGCCGCCCACGAGACTACGGGGAATTCACCGGCAAAGCTGATGTTTGGAAGTGAGCTGCGATTGCCGGTGGACCTACTGACAGGAAGGCCTCCTGGGGAAAGCCTTCCAAGGGACGCCTCCAGTTTTGCCCGTCAACTAGAGGAACGGCTGGAAGAGGTGCACCATCAAGTCCGAGGTGCCTTGAAGTTCTCCGGGGAGGCCATGAAGCGCGGTTACAATATGAGGGCAAGCCACGTTGACTTCAAGGAAGGAGACCAAGTATGGCTTTACAACCCGCAGAGGAAGAAAGGACAGTCTCCGAAGTTACAGAGCCCTTGGGAAGGCCCTTACACTGTGCTAGAACGCCTCTCCGACGTGACTTACCGAATCCGGAGAACGGAAAGGACCAAGCCGAAAGTTGTCCACGTCAACCACCTATGGAGGTACCACGGTCCGGGAAACTACACCTGGAACAATTACAGACACCCAGCAGCCGACGAAAACGCAAGGGACGTCCAGGACCGAGAGGAGGTCGACGACGACATAGGTCTTCTGGACCTTTCAGCCGAGGGAGATAACCTCCCGGCTTCGGCAGATGTTCCAGGGACACGCCAAGAAGCGGACGACGACGAGGAGCACCAGGAGACAGACGCGCAGGAGGCACCAAGCAGAAGACAGAGACAACGCAGGCGTCCACAGCGATACGACGATTATTATGTTTTTGATTAATTCTCTTATGTTTGTATATAGTTAAGTGTGTGATCGGGACGATCACAATTAAGAGGGGGGGATGGTGTTGTGCTGGAAGCTTCCCCCGGCGACCATAGGCCTCTAGAAGTCTCCGGGAGAAGCGAGCAGGGGCGGGAGCAGGCAGGCCGTCCGCGCCCCGTGGGGCGCGGCCAGACGCCAGGCGGGAGGTGTTGCCAACTCGCATATATTTTTGCTACATGTTCTTGTATGATCTAAAATATACTGTAACATTCTAGACTGTACTGTTCTGGATATATATAGGAGAAGAGGGCAAGAGAGTCCAGCCCCAGTCATAGTAAGCTAGTGGTAAGTGAAGAGTCAGAGTGAAGTGTACTACTAAGGAAGAATATTAAACTATAGAAGCTGTGCAAAGTGTTTATATATCTCCCTCCCACGGAGTCTCCTGACGGCGACACGGAACCCAAGTAACACGTCTGGCATAACAGTATGTTAAATGAAATTGCAGACAATGAGGAACTAAAAGGATATGCTCGACTTGCTGCATCAATTTTTGCAGAGAAAATGTGCCTTCTTGAAAATGCATTTATGTGTGTTCTTTGGAACAAGATCCTCCAGCGCTTTCAGAAAGCTAGTACTCTTCTCCAAAGCACAAATATTGATATCACATGGCTGTATCATTGTTTCTATCACTTGAAAGTTTTGTTGCTGAGCTTCGTGGTAAATTTGATGAACTGGAAAATGATGCAAAAAATCTCATGGAAAATGTTCAGCAAGTATATGTATCGGAAAAGGTACGGAAAAGAAGACGGCGGTGTCAAGCTGATGATTCTGCTGAACCTGATGCAGATCTTCAAGATGCACAAAAATTCCCTGTACAGAGCTTTGTTGTTATCATTGACAAGTTACATGCAAGTTTAGCTCAACGTCGCCAGGCTTATCACAAGATATCTGACGACTTTGCCTTTATCAAGTCATTGAGAGAGAATGATACTGCACAGCTGAAAGTTGATGTATCCAGCTTGGTGAAAAAACACATCAATGACTTGGAACCCCACTGTGAGAATGAATTTGTAACATTCTCAGAATTTGTAACCCATTTGAAGTTGGATCGTGATCCCCATGTCCTGTTAAAATACTTAAGGAAGAATCCAGTTGTAGAGTCAACATTTGCCAATGTTTCAACTGCTCTGCGACTGTTGTTAACATTACCAGTCACGGTCTGCGAAGGTGAACGTTCATTTTCCAAACTGTCTTTGATCAAAAACAGATTTCGTTCAACAATGACTCAAAAACGACTGAATACTTTGTCTGTTATGTCAATTGAAAATGATGTCACCTCCTCAATGACATTTGAAACCATAATTGAACGGTTTTCACAAGAGAAATCAAGAATACGGGCATTGGTGTAGCTGCTGTAGTTACCTATGTTCATAAGTATAGTATGTATGCTGCTAAACCAGAATATAAAGAAAATAAAGATGATGACAATCTGTATTAAATATATTGTATCATTAATTCATTCTGATGGTTCAATAAAATATGAAATTGTCCAGATCTTGCTTAATTTATTCAAGGGGTAGGGGGGCCCAAAACTGTGGGTGGCGTAGGGCCCAATGCAAGTTTAATCAGGGCCTGGTTGACCATTAACTGTTGAACGGCGACCGGATGGCAAGCGGACGCCGTCTGGTTGCCGTCAGATAGTAAGAGGTCGCTGATGTTCGCCGTCCACTTTTCATCTGTCATTTGCCGTGGTCGACGTCCGGCCTTCCACCATGTCTGCGGCACATAAAGGGGTGGGGGGGGGGGGGATCACAAATATCCGTCTTTCGTTGCAGTGAAGCACAGAATACTTTCATTACCTTTATAAGTAACAGTTTTTTTACAAATAATTTACAGAAATAAGAATGCGAAATGTGTAATATAACTATGTAAAAATATTATATACTGTAACACGTCAGCAGGAGGTCGTTAAGGAAGGTCACCGTCCTCGTTGCGACAGGACGCGTCCTGGTCTTTGCCTGTCGGTCACCGGTCGGCGTATGGGGAGCGTCTTGGCCCGACTCCAGGTGTGAGGTCAAGGTGTGAATCTCACCATGGTCGCCGTCCAGCCACCCACTGGACGGACACTGGACGGACACTAAACGCCCGCCGGCAGCCGTTCGGTCGCACGACTACTTTACCACCTATGTGGTCGGGGAGCGGTGGGTGTGAATCGCAGCATTTTAGGGTCGCAGGTGGTCGTTAGCGGGTCGTAGAGTCAGTGTGACTGTACCTTTAAGCGAGAGAGCAAGCCAGTCATCAGCGGCCTCCTTACAAATTGTCTGAAGGTACAACAGCTCTCACTTTTTGCACCTATGACTGTGTTAAGCCAACATGTCAAGTGTCTGTTTGCAGTGTTTGGATGTTCTAAATCCAAAGAAAAAAATAGAGGATCTGGAATTCGCTTCTTCAGATTTCCCAGAGAACAACAGTACAGGAAGATCTGGCTCAACTTGTGTCGTCGCGGTGATGCAGTGAACCCAGAGCATGCCATCATTTGTTCTATTAATTTCAGTCAAGATGATTTCATTGCTGACATGCAAAGTCGCCTTTTTGGTATTGAGAGTCCAAGGAACAAAAGACTTATAAAGAAAGAAGCTGTGCCCTCACTACATCTGCATAATGGTAGGCTGAGTTTGCAGCTTATTTGTATGTACAGTCGCGAGCTGGAGTGATGTCGCACCTTCCGTTGAGCTCAATATTATTCCAAATACAATTTACCGAAGTAAATATTAATTATAAAAGAGAGACAACCATCAATTTTGCAGCCTAGCACTGTTGTGAATACTTAAAGCGTAGTGGTTATAAATATGTACAGCCTAGCATTTTTCTATAAATATATGCAGCCTGCTATTTTTTTTATTTATGCAGCCTAACATTTTTTTAATAAATATATGCACCCTAGCATATCTATACTAATGTATGCAGCCTAGCATTTTTTTTTAAATATATGCAGCCTAGCATTTTTTTAAAATAAATATATGCAGTCTAGCATTATATATATATATATATATATATATATATATATATATATATATATATATATATATATATATATATATATATATATATATATATATATATATATATATATATATATATATATATATATATATATATATATATATATTTTTTTTTTTACATCGGCCTATAGCGTCGGTAGGCTTTCAGTGGGGCTTGATGGTCGGCCCAAGGCTTCTTCCAGTGGGTCCTGATGGTCGGCCCAGCCCGTTCTGGCGCAGGCGAGTGTTTATAGTGGCGCCATCTTGCATTGGCTCATGCCCTCCCGGAGCTCATCTTTAATCCTAGAATCTAGAGTCCGGGTTGATAGGTGGTCTTCTGGACAGCATGTGGGTAGTTTTAAGCCACTCGGCGGCGGCTGAAAATCCCAGCTTGGTGGCACCGGGCGAGATTGAACTCGCGTCCTCCTGAACGCGGTGGTGTTACTCGTCGATTCAGCCATATTATATATATATATATATATATATATATATATATATATATATATATATATATATATATATATATTTTTTTTTTACAGCAAAGGAGACAGCTCAAGGGCACAAAAAAGTAAACATTAATAAAAAAAAGCCCGCTACTCGCTGCTCCTAAAAAGAATCCAAAGAGGTGGCCGAAAGATAGGTCAGTTTCGGGAGGAGAGGTGTCCTGATACCCTCCTCTTGAAAGAGTTCAAGTTGTAGGCAAGAGGAAATACAGATGAAGGAAGATTGTTCCAGAGTTTACCAGCGTGAGGGATAAATGAGTGAAGATGCTGGTTAACTCTTTTATAAGGGAGTTGGACAGTATAGGGATGAGCATGAGTAGAAAGTCGCGTGCAGCGGGGCCGAGGGAGGTGAGGAGGCATTCAGTTAGCAAGTTCAAAAGAGCGGTCAGTGTGAAAATATCGATAGAAGATGGAAAGAGAGGCAACATTGCGGCGGAATTTAAGAGGTAGAAGACTATCAGTATGAGGAGGAGAGCTGATGAGACGAAGAGCCTTTGCCTCCACTCTGTCCAGAAGAGCTGTGTGAGTGGAGCCCCCCCACACATGAGATGCATACTCCATACGAGGGCGGACAAGGCCCCTGTATATGGACAGCAACTGTGCAGGGGAGAAGAACTGGCGGAGACATAAGAACATAAGAACGCCCAGCCTCGAGGAAGCTGATTTAGTAAGAGATGAGATATGAAGTTTCCAGTTGAGATTTTGAGTTAAGGATAGACCGAGGATGTTTAGTGTTGAGGAAGGTGATAGCTGGGTGTTGTCAAAGAATAGGGGATAGTTGTTTGGAAGATTGTGTCGAGTGGATAGGTGGAGAAACTGTGTTTTTGAGGCGTTGAAGGACACCAGGTTCTTCTTGCCCCAATCGGAAATAATAGTAAGGTCTGAGGCTAAGCGTTCTGCAGCCTCCAGCCTTGAGTCGTTAAGTTCCTGAAGGGTGGGTCTTCTATTAAAAGAAGTTGAATAATGCAGAGTGGAATCATCGGCGTAGGAATGGATAGGACAGTTCGTTTTGGAAAGAAGATCATCAATGAACAACAGAAAAAAGAGTGGGAGATAGGACAGAACCCTGTGGGACACCACTGTTAATAGATTTAGGGGAAGAACAGTGACCGTCTACCACGGCAGAAATAGAACGGTCAGAAAGGAAACTGGAGATAAAGGTACAGAGAGAAGTATAGAAACCGTAGGAGGGTAGTTTAGAAAGCAAAGATTTGTGCCAGACCCTATCAAAAGCTTTTGATATGTCCAGCGCAATAGCAAAGGTTTCACCGAAACGGCTAAGAGAGGATGACCAAGAGTCAGTTAAGAAGGCTAGGAGATCACCAGTAGAACGCCACTTGCGGAACCCATACTGACGATCAGATAGAAGGTCAGAAGTGGAAAGGTGCTTTTGAATCTTCCGGTTAAGGATTGATTCAAAAGCTTTAGATAGACAAGAAAGTAAAGCAATAGGACGGTAGTTTGAGGGATTGGAGCGGTCACCCTTCTTAGGTACAGGCTGTATGAAGGCATACTTCCAGCAAGAAGGAAAGGTAGATGTTGACAGGCAGAGGCGAAAGAGTTTGACCAGGCAGGGTGACAGCACGGAGGCACAGTTTTTAAGGACGATAGGAGGCACTCCATCAGGTCCATAAGCCTTCTGAGGATTGAGGCCAGAGAGGGCATAGAAAACATCATTTTGAAGAATCTTTATAACAGGCATAAAGGAGTCAGAGGGGGGATGAGTAGGAGGAATATGCCCAGAATCGTCCAGAGTGGAGTTTTAGAAAAAGTTTGAGAGAAGAGTTCAGCATTAGAGAGAGATGAGACGGCAGTGTTGCCGTCAGGATTGAGGAGTAGAGGGAAAGATGAAGAAGTGAAGTTGGAGGAGATGTTTTTGGCTAGATGCCAGAAGTCACGGGAAGAGTTAGAGAAAGCAAGGTTTTGACATTTTCTATTAATGAAAGAATTTTTGGTTAGTCGGAGAATAGATTTGGCACGATTTCGGGCAGAAATGTAAAGTTCATAATTAGCATTAGTTTGAAGGCTCTGGTATCTTTTGTGAGCTACCTCTCTATCATTGACAGCACGAGAACAAGCTTTTTTGCGTGAGGAGTAGAGAAAGAACGAGGAATGTATGCCTCCATTCCAGAGACAATCACCTCTGTGATGCGCTGAGCACACACAGAGGTGTCTCTATCCTGGAAGCAATAATCATTCCACGGGAAATCGGAAAAGTACATCCTCAGGTCGTCCCACCGAGCTGAAGCAAAATGCCAGAAGCATCGCCTCTTCGGTGGGTCCAGAGGGTGTACAGGAGCGATAGGACAGGATGCAGAAATAAGATTGTGATCGGAGGAGCCCAACGGAGAGAACAGTTTGACAGAATAAGCAGAAGGGTTTGAGGTAAGGAAGAGGTCTAGAATGTTGGGCCGATCTCCAAGACGGTCAGGAATACGTGTAGGGTGCTGGACCAACTGCTCTAGGTCGTTGAGGATAGCAAAGTTGTAGGCTTGTTCACCAGGATGGTCAGTGAAAGAGGATGAAAGCCAAAGCTGGTGGTGAACATTGAAATCTCCTAGGATGGAGATTTCAGCGAATGGAGAGTGGGTCAAGATGTGCTCCACTTTAGAATTCAAATAGTCAAAGAATTTTACATAGTTGGTAGAGTTAGGTGAGAGATAAACAGCACAGATGTATTTAGTAATAGAATGACAGTGAAGTCTTAACCAGATGGTGGAAAATTCAGAAGAGTCAAGGTCGTGGGCACGAGAGCAAGTGATGTCGTTGCGCACGTAGGCGCAACATCCAGCTTTGGATTGAAATTTAGGATAGAAATAGTAGGAGGGAACAGAATAGAGATTGCTGTCAGTAGCCTCAGAAACCTGTGTTTCGGTAAGGAAGAGAAGGTGAGGTTTAGAGGAGGAGAGATGATGTTCCACAGAATGAAAATTAGAGCGAAGACCGCGAATGTTGCAGAAATTGAGAAGAAAGAGGTTCGAGGAGTTATCAAGACACCTCCGGTCGGCAAGCCAGCCAGAAGGGGAGTCCTCCCTGGGAATTTGTGGTCCCCCAGGCGGGGACTCTGAGTATATATATATATATATATATATATATATATATATATATATATATATATATATATATATATATATATATATATATATATATATATATATATATATATATATATATATACCGTATTTTACGGCTTACAAGACACACTTTTTTTCCTAAAAAATACCATGAAAAATACTTGTGCGTCTTCCAAGACGAATGTTGTATTGTGGCAGCAACGTCCAAGCTCAAGTGAGCTTGGACGGTCACCGTATTGGCTCGACCGATAGGGACGTGGATTTGTATGTTGTCATTACATTATGAGGTTAAATGGCGAGAGTGCCAAAGGACTGTTTAAATGAAACACACAGTGCGAACCCTAGCTTAAGCCTTGATGACTGCCTAAATCCAGACTGGACTAGGTGAGCAGGGCTCCGTCCCCGTGGAGAATGCGTGCGGGTCCGCTAGCACTCCTGCGGGAGTGAGGGCGGAATAAGAAATGCGGATAAGTACCGCCCTCGGTCAGACATGTGAAAGAAGGATTTTACTATGCTTACGGTAAGGCGAGTAAAGGGGCCCGCAGGGGTTCAGGAGTCCCGTGGGCCAGCCTGATCTGGAGGTGCGGGCTGGCTGTAAATCGTGGTTACTTCTTGTGGCTGGCCTCCCCGTGGTCCCGCTGGATGCACTGTGCAGGGGGTACCCGCCCCCCCTGGCTTGCAAGGGCAACACAGTGTAACTAAACAGCAACAGATCACCACGGAAGCGGATGCGCCAGGTTGTCATTGACTCCTTGGTTATCCTCCCCACTCACACTCAGACTGGGGCGGCCTGGCGTACTTGCCCGGTGTCTGTGGGCCTTCGGGATCATTGCCGGGCTTAAAAGGGTAGCGCCCTGGGGTGCCTGCCCGGGCGTCCTTATAGAAGCCTGCTTAGAGCACTTGATGCTCTTTGCGGGCTCGGACTTCGTGTATCGCTCTGGTATGCCTTCTGATTGACCCGGGTGGTAAAGCCCGCGGTGCTCGTAGCCACAAGGTTGCTAACGCAGTCACACAGCGATAAAGCCGCGGGCGCGCACCTAAGAAGAGCACAGAGCGATCGGCCTTCCAGTTTTGTAAAACTGGGCCCGTAAAAAGTTTCTTGTGGCAGTGCTGGGTCTGCTTGAAAGCCTACCTGGTAAACACGATGGTGCAGACTTGGGCGGTTAAGCTGCCACAAATACCTGGGCTTTTCTGGGTTGGGACTATGTTATGCATCAAAGAAAAATTTGTACGGGACATGAGATTGAGCGGCGATCATGTTAGTGCTTGCTTGTACTGTTGTTCACTGCCATGTACGGTCATCATCAGAGGCCGTCATGGCGCACCGCCTTGGGTTGAGTGACGAACAGATTTACTCTGAATTATTCATTTGGTATTTAATTTCGAACAATAACTGAAAAGTCAGAATGATTGGATCACTGATTCTGATGACTGATACCGATTGACTGATTGAGTCCGATTCACTGTAAAAAAAAAAAAAATTCTGTGAGCATGCCGAGCTGCAAATGTCTTCGATAGTTTTCTAAGTACCGCAAAAAGTACCGCAGGATTTTTTAGTGCGGTCCGCGGTAGTGCGGTATTTTCAGAAAGTTTGCGGTTGTGCGGTACTTTTTTTGTGACGCGGTACTACCGCATTACCGCAATAAGTAGCTACCGCACTTGCCCACCTCTGCATATTTCACGTGACGTCATGCGCAGAAGAGACATATTTAGGTACCTCGCCCCCCCCTGGTGAACCTAATTTCTATTCTCTTTACCTTGGTCACATTCACACCGGCATGTTCCTCGCTCGCTGACTTTTAACTACTATCGCTCCCGCCACATTCTCTCTCTCTCTCTCTCTCTCTCTCTCTCTCTCTCTCTCTCTCTCTCTCTCTCTCTCTCTCTCTGTGTGTGTGTGTGTGTGTGTGTGTGTGTGTGTGTGTGTGTGTACAAAGACAAGAGAGGGATACACTTCCCTTTTTGAAAATAATCTAGTTACCGCTGAATTGTGAAAGAGAATGGGAGACGAACCGCCCCTGAGAGCTCCCTTCTCGTGACGTCATTGACGGGTTGCGCATCGGTCGACCTTTACTTACTTAGATCTTGCATCCTGTCAATCTGTTGAACATGACGAGTGAAAGCTATGTCATATAGGTTTGCGGACCGTATTGGCTATACTGGCAGCGCCACACGTGGCCACTCGATATACTGTCAAAGCAGTACTTGCCATAGAGTTCAATTTATAGACTAGAGTGCGTCTGAGGCTGGCTTTGGGATACAACGCCTTGATGCCGCCTCCGCTCCAAGCCAACGGCTACACACACTTCACTCCTACCCGCTTTCCTGACACTACTATTTGGCTTGAAGAAAAAATGAGATCAGCAGCGTCTTCCTGAAGAAATTCTGCCTTGCTATGGAATATGTAACTGTAAAGTAAGAAAAAAATATGCGAAAATGAGGGTTAAGTAAAATGGTGTGAAAATACTGAAAGACGATGCTGGCCTCAGTTTTTCTTCATGTCAAATAGTAGTGTTAGGAAATTGGGTAGGAGTGAAGAGTGTGCAGTCGTTGGCTTGGAGCGGTGACGGCATCAATGCGGTGTATCCCGAAGCCAGCCTCAGACGCACTCTAGTCTATAACTTGAACTCTATGCTCTGACAGTCAGTGAGTGGCTACGTGTGGCGCTGCCTGTATAGCCAATATGGTCCATTGCTGAACAATTGGTGTTCTTTGGGCTCTGAAAACATTCATACAAGACAGATGACAGGATAATTATGTCGTTTGCGATCATGTCATGTCCTTGGCCAATCAGGCGTAAAAGAATGTCATCCCTTTGGAGATCTTTTGCCTTTTGTATGATGGATTCTTGGCTCGTTTTAGAAGAGACTTTGCATTTCGGTTCTTTTCCTTTCATCCATCTTCTGTTGCAAATGACACATGCAGATTTGGCAACAAACACTGGTGTTTCGGCCCTTGTGCGAATTCTGGGTTGTGACAAAGTTGCAGAAGTACTGCAGCTAGGACCTGCTGGATTGGTAGTGTTCTCACCAAGATGCTTTCTTTCAGACAATTTGAAGCTTTTCTCATTTGTGTACCAATTCCGACACTTTTCATGCCACCTAGGATTACAGGTATCCAGCCATGATTTGTCAACTGTCTGCATTTCAGTCTGCAATCGTCTTGACACCTCATCTTTTCTAGCTTCCAGGGCTTCACAGAGTTGTCCTGCTGAACATACATTGTGGATTGGCTTTGTAGTTTTCAACTGACATATGATGCACTTTGCATAGTCCGTCACTATATTGGTAAGCTTATTCTTCTTTGTGTCATGCTCCAGTGAGACGACCCCTTCAGCCAAACGTTTTGATGCCATCATTAATCAGTGACCTAGAAGAAGAAAAATAATTACAATTAGATTGTTCACAGACTGTTGTTGTGCTTATACACCATTTACTAGATATGCAAAATCTTCTATTCCCTTAACTAACAATTATCTATTGGAATAAATACTGTATGTCACTTATCTGTTTTTTTTTATTTATTTTTAATTTTTTTTCATTGTGGCCTATTGCGCCGGTAGGCTTCTTCCCGGTGGATCCTGATGGTCGGTCCAAGGCTTCTTTCCGGTGGGTCCTGATGGTCGGCCCAGCCCGTTCTGGCGCAGGCGAGTGTTTATAGTGGCGCCATCTTGCATTGGCTCATGCTGCCCTCCCAGAGCTCATCTTTGATCCTAGAATCTAGAGTCCGGGTTGATAGGTGGTCTTCTGGACAGCATGTGGGTAGTTTCAAGCCACTCGGCGGCGGCTGAAAAATCCCAGCTTGGTGGCACCGGGCGGGGACTGAACCAAGGCCTTCTAAAAGGAGAAGGCCTGTGCTTAAAGGTCGTGACGTCAGCAAGGAGGGCAGGCTCCCTACACGCTCTCCGCGCTGCGTACAACTCCACACACACACCGTCTCTCTCTCTCTCTCTCTCTCTCTCTCTCTCTCTCTCTCTCTCTCTCTCTAACACACACACACACACACACACATAAAATAATAAAAAATAAGGTCTCTCCATCCAGTTCTGCTACACGTCCACTGTAGCTTATTCTCGAATATTATTTCCAGGAGCAGCACCAGCAGTGTTAATTTAGCCTTAGATTACCTCCTTCATTGTAAAAATATTAGCATTGATAGTAAAACATATTAGAGTTGTGATACTACTTTTATTATAGATAATACGAGGTAGAAGGAAAGTGGCAATGACAGTGACAGTAATTTAAACAGACCAAAATGCATCCCAATATTTTATTACTATTAATGTTAATAATAATAATCATTAAATCAATAATAATAATAATAATAATAATAATAATAATAATAATAATAATAATAATAATAACAATAATAAAATAAAAACAAAAATCATGACTATATCAGATAATTTTAATGATAATAAGATTAGTGATGCTGCTATTAATAATAATAATAGTACTATATACTACTAATGATATAAATAACAATAAAAATAATGAGAATAACAATTATAAAAATAACTAATAACACTACTACTACTACTACTACTACTACTACAACTAATAATAATAATAGTAATAATAATAATAATAATAATAATAATAATAATAATAATAATAATAATAATAATAATAATAACAATAATAACAACAACAATAATAATAATAATAATAATAATAATAATAATAATAATAATAATAATAATAATAATAATAATAATAATAATAATAATAATAATAATAATAATAATAATAATAACAATAACAATAATAATAATAATAATAATAATAATAATAATAATAATAATAATAATAATAATAATAATAATAATAATAATAATAATAATAATAATAATAACAATAATAATATTGATAATAATAATAACTAGACTACCATGCTGCTACTGCAAGATTTACTACTATTGCTGCAATTACTTATTTCTATATATATATATATATATATATATATAGATATATATATATATATATATATATATATATATATATATATATATATATATATATATATATATATATATATATATATATATATATATATATATATATATATATATATATATATATATATATATATATATATATATATATATATATATATATATATATATATATATATATATATATATATATATATATATATATATATATATATATATATATATATATATATATATATATATATATATATATATATATATATATATATATATATATATATATATATATATATATATATATATATATATATATATATATATATATATATATATATATATATATATATATATATATATATATATATATATATATATATATATATATATATATATATATATATATATATATATATATATATATATATATATATATATATATATATATATATATATATATATATATATATATATATATATATATATATATATATATATATATATATATATATATATATATATATATATATATATATATATATATATATATATATATATATATATATATATATATATATATATATATATATATATATATATATATATGAAGAATTAAATAAGGCTATTAAAAATTACTAAAGAAAATTGAGTATACGGGACCCATGGCTGGGTAACTAAATTAAAATGTGGTTCTTTTATTTATAGCTAGTTTATTTATTTTTTGTTGGAAAGCTGATGCTTGAATTTTATCAGGACCTTAGTAACAATATTCATAACAGTAATGCCATTAAAAAAATAGCCATCCTCCTTCCCAGTATAAAAAAATACTGGAGAGCCATTGTTTTCATCAGCTTCCCGCCACATTGATAATAACAATTAGATTCCAATACTTCTCTAATGTCTTGTGAGTTACAACAGAAGTAGCTTGATTAAATCCACAGTGTAGCCGGGCAAAGAAAGATACATATAACATATACGAATCATTTGATATACTTACTTTGGTATGGTTTGTGGGGACAAAAGAATCCTCGCGGTGAATGGCCCGGACCCATGTGGTCAGCTGCTCTGGATTCTTCGGGAAGGAGAAGACACTAACACGAGAATCACTATCATAATTTCCTCTGCAGAGAGGCACGGAGCACTTCCCCGGCATTGTGTTGTCTCTATTATCACAGATTTATCCTAAAGTCTCGGCAATATGGTGTAAAATATGCCGCAGTAAATCAGGCTCTCCTCACGGGTCACGAGCAATCCTCGAGGCTCGACTGGTCATCCCGGTCGCGACCCGCTCGCTGCCAGATTCTCCAGATAGCTCCCGAGTTGCCATACAAGCAGGTCGCTATCCATGGCCCAACCCCCGTGACGTAGGCTGACGTCACGCCCCCTATGCACAGGCCTTCTCCTTTTAGAAGGCCTTGACTGAACTCGCGTCCTCCTGAAAACGGGGCCGTTACTCTGACGACTCAGCCACCGGCTCCCCCCAATGGACATAACTAAATGTGTAGGTGCGATCGTACCATTTCCATATGGCGAATAAGCCATTTTCTCCATTCTTATGCATAATAGTGAAAAAGTGATGGTGACATTGGCTTCCTTGCACTAAAAAACCTACATTCAAAAACATTATTTATGTTTCTATCACAAGTATTTGCAAAGATACGGCAATTATAATTAGATTTTCGAAATTGGCTGGGGGCCATATTGGATTTTGTCAAGTTCTCAGGTTCCGGTAACTTTTTCACAAGATTGTGCACCAAGAAGTTGGTTATGGGTGTTCAATTACTCCAATAGTGGTGCCCAACTTTTTACAGCAGGTGGGTCCACACTTAACCCCCTGGCTCCCTAGGTATAACTCAAAATCCTAACTGGAAACTTCACATCTTTCTTACTAAATCAACTTCCTCGAGGTTGGGCGTTCTGCATTGTCTCCGCCAGTTCTTTCCCCATGCATAGATGCTGTCTTTATACAAGGGCCTTGTCCGCCCTCGTATGGAGTATGCATCTCACGTGTGGGGGGCTCCACACATACAGCCCTTTTGGACAGAGTGGAGTCTAAGGCTCTTGTTTCATCAACTCCCCTCCTCTTACTGGCAGTCTCCTACCTCTTCAATTCCGCCGCAATATTGCATCTCTGTGTATCTTCTATCGATATTTTCATGCTGACTGCTCTTCTGAACTTGCTAACTACTTGCCTCCCCCCCCCCCCTCCTCCCACGGCGCCGCTGCACTCGACTTTTCTACTCTTGCGCATCCCTATACTGTCCAAATCCCTTATGCAAGAGTTTACCAGCATCTTCATTCTTTTATCACTTCCGCTGGTAAACTCTGGAACAGCCTTCCTTTATCTGTATTTCCTCCTGCCTATGGCTTGACTTCTTTCAAGAGAAGAGTGTCAAGACACCTCTTCTCCAGAAATTGACCTCTCTCTTTTGGCCTCTTTACTGTCTCGTTTTCTTTTTTTTTTCTTTTTTTTTTCCCTTTAGCGGTCTCCCATGCTATAACAAAAAGAAAAAATCGCTGATGTTGGTGTTAGTGACGGTTAAATTGATTCAGCTCATTTGCACTGTGGTGGTTTCCAGTTACTAAGTTACCTGTACTGTCTGTTAAAAGGTCCAATACCACTTCTGATCTTCCCGTTTATGTATTTCAAGAGACTTCAGATTAGTGTTACCGTTGGCAGCAATAATTCCCACCGCGTTGCCTGACATTAATTTTTTCACACGTTGTCTGGCTTCATGTTGAAGTGTGTTTTATTTTTGGGAAAGTTTTGTACTTTCTTTTGTTTGTATAACAAATTTCTCTTCTGAAAGGAATGCTTCAATTTGCTTTTAAACCACGGTGTTATGTTGCTTCAAGCCTAAATGGACAAATTTTGTTGAATAAGTATGTAATCGATTTTTAAAGTTTAGCCACGCCCCATCTACATTAGAATCATCTGATAGTTGTATTTTTCTCAATTCTTGTCAATTCTACGAGATTTGCTATTTTGAAATGAGACACCACTATTATATTTTATATCATGTTTGAGCTCTAATGTCGACGCGTAACCTACTAATTTGTGATCGCAAGAACCAAGATGTTCTCCTACCGCAACATTACTGACTAGATTATCGTGAGTAACTATGATAAGATCTAGTAAACTACTTTGTCGAGTTGGTTTTAATTGAATCAATAGTGTTGCACTGAGTCACTGAAGATGAGAGTTTGTTTCATACTCGAACAACAACTTTGGTGAAGATAAAATTAGTGCGGTCAGAGTTTATTTGTTTACACAGAAGTTTAGCGCCAGTTTATCTCGGTCGCAACGTGTCATCGCGACATACCAATGAATCAAGACCGAGAGGCTTCTATAAAATTAATGATGACGACTGATACGTGCCAGTGATTGGTATGACATTCTTACATCCAAGTTGGTGCTAGTATGGCTGACTTTCTACTGTCACGACTGACTTAAGCAGATATTCAGGCAAAGGCAGGCGAGGTGTAAATGACTTAACCACCGACCTCTTTTGACACTTCTCCAGGTGGCCCTGAGTGGCATTTCCTGTGTATGGAATATCTTCGATTACATAAACGAAAGATACAATTGCGAATCGTGTGAGACATGGTTTGCCTCTTAACTGAAAAACAAGAAAATAAGAAAGGACAATTGTTTTTTTCTTTTCTACTTGATCTGATAGGCCACGAAACGTACGCTCTGCAATACACGAACAAATGACAAACATTGAGCTTTTAAAGTATAATTATTTTGTATGTTATTTGAAAATAACGATGTAATTATTGTCAGAATATGAGAAACTAAAGTGTTTGATATGCTTTAATAGTGATATTTTTTTATTCAAAGTATATATATTTAAAAAAAAAAGATTACAAGAAAGAAGAAAAAAATAAAAGATATAGTTGAAAAGTTATATCAGCACCCCAAAAGCATTAACTACAAAGTCAGATACAGATACTTGACTCCTGTGATAGCAATCTTCAGTATTTCTTCCCCAAGTCTTGGCAGCAGGAAACAAGCACACAAGGCTATACGGAGGGAGGGTTCGAGGGGGACTGCAAGAAGATATTGGTCGGGGAAATAAAATCACGTCGTCGTTTTTTTTTTTATATAGTTTTAATAAACTTTTCCCTGGAAGGTTTGTAGTGTTTTGCGGTGAAAGAAAAAAAATCCTTAGTGTGTGGACACTCGCAGTTTGAGAGAAGAGGCTAGTAACGGCTTGTGACGGAGTGTGTGGCTGGGCTGCCTTCCCCAGCCCCCACCCCCTCGAACACATACACGCGTTAGACCATATACACATGTGTGGTCCTGACATGGCCATGACCATGGTCTGCGGCGTCTGGGTGTGTGTGCGTAGTGTGAGGGAGTTGGAGGTCTAGCTAGTCCTTGGGGTCCTGAGTCTAGAACTGTCCCTGGCTTGGGTCGTAAGGGGAGTCCAGGCCGAAGGTTGAAGGCTGTGTCGTAGGGGCCGGAGCTGCCCTGGTCAGACCCAAAGTAGGGGCTGGTGAAGCTGTCTGGGTCTGAGCCGGAGGGAGGATTGCTGAAGGCGTCCTGGTTGTCAAGCCCATTGGTACCGAAGGCCGGGGCGGAGGGCTCTTCGCTGAAGGTGCCATCATACCCTTCCTCGTACTGGGCTCCGCGGGTGAACCGCGTGGCATGGCTGAAGGAGATGGGGCTGGCGGGCTGAGGCTGCTCGGTCTGGGCTTCCTCAGTGTCTTCCTCGTGCTGGGCGTTGCGGGTGAACCGCGTGGCGTGGCTTAAGGAG
Organism: Eriocheir sinensis; assembly: GCF_024679095.1. NCBI lineage: Eukaryota > Metazoa > Arthropoda > Malacostraca > Decapoda > Varunidae > Eriocheir > Eriocheir sinensis. Next base: position 8,900,785 of record NC_066527.1, read on the forward strand.
ATGGGGCTGGCGGGCTGGGGCTGCTCGGTCTGGGCTCCCTCAGTGTCTTCCTCGTGCTGGGCGTTGCGGGTGAACCGCGTGGCGTGGCTGAAGAAGATGGGGCTGGCGGGCTGGGGTTGCTCGGTCTGGGCTTCCTCACTCTCTTCCTCGTGCTGGGCGTTGCGGGTGAACCGCGTGGCGTGGCTGAAGGAGATGGGGCTGGCGGGCTGGGGCTGCTCGGTCTGGGCTTCCTCACTCTCTTCCTCGTGCTGGGCGTTGCGGGTGAACCGCGTGTCGTGGCTGAAGGAGATGGAGCTGGCGGGCTGGGGTTGCTCGGTCTGGGCTTCCTCACTCTCTTCCTCGTGCTGGGCGTTGCGGGTGAACCGCGTGGCGTGGCTGAAGAAGATGGGGCTGGCGGGCTGGGGTTGCTCGGTCTGGGCTTCCTCACTCTCTTCCTCGTGCTGGGCGTTGCGGGTGAACCGCGTGGCGTGGCTGAAGGAGATAGGGCTGGCGGGCTGGGGCTGCTCGGTCTGGGTCCCGTCCGTGTCCTCGTCGTTCTGGGTGGCGTGCGCCTCCTCCCCTGGGGCCACGGTAGTGCTGGCGTCGTCCTGGGCCTTGGAGAAGTTGCTATGCCCGAAGGTGCTGGGCACCAGCGGGTGGGCAGTTGTCAGCTGCGGGGCGGCGCTGACGGCTGCCACCAACAGGCCGGCGGCGAGGAATACCTGAACGAAGAAATGATGGATGTAAGTTTGTAGGCGGAGCCGAGTGAGGGCATCCAAAGCAGGGTTGGAGTAATTGTAATTGTAATTTAATTGAAACGTAATTAATTACACTTTTTTGCAATTGTAATTGTAATTTAAAATGCCATTATAGTAAGTAATTGTAATTAATTAAAGGATGAGGTAATTTGTAATTTAATTGTAATTATAAAATGGAAGTGGTACTGGTCGGGCTCCATTAAGAGTGATGGTTTGCTTATGGGAATTAAATTTGCCATCAAGAAGTCGGAGGCGGCCGCTCGGCCACTAGGAGCAGTAGCGCGCGTGATGGAAACGTCCAATTCCTGACCGTGTCCTGTAGCTAACGTGTATTAAGGGGAAGGTATACTTTTTTGAGTGAAAAATTCGACCAAATATGGAAAATGAGTTAAGCACACTGAAAAATACTATGACTTTCTGACAACACTATTTGCCCACTTTTAGGTCAATACGAGGATACTTATAGCATCTTCCATTTAGCGTAACCCATTTCTGGGTCGTGATCTGTAGAGTCCCTCATAGAGTCCCGACAACCTAAGATTTGGACGCCATTATTGGCCCTGTGTTTTCGCCGCGCTTTTCAAACACTAGCACACGGTCTCGCGGCGAAGACCGGGCCAATAATGGCGTCCAAAATTTAGGCTGTCGGGACTCTATCTATCAAGGGACTCTACAGGTCATGACCCAGAAACGGGTTACGCTAAATGGAAAAGGCTATTCAAGTGATTTAAAGGGTCAGAAGTAAACAAACCACGCCTCTTAAATGTGAGTGTGTCAACTCTTTGTTTTGTAATTTCATAGCTATTTATCTTTTTTTTTTTTATGGATTATTTTTAGTTGGCAACATCTGGCATTTGTCCCAGGCTGCTGGAAAGGGTGGTAAGGCCCAAGGCAAATTTAGTCCGCGTGCGTCGGAGTTTCATCGGGCGCCTTCTCGTCCCGTTTTCTCAATTGCAAGTTATTGACCTTTCATTGATTATATCTCGTTGTTTTTTCATTCTTTTTACTTCAATCGTTTTGTATCATCTTCTTAATTACGCTTTCTAATGGTTTTCTTTTCCATTTTTGGGATTGGTAAATGATCTATATTTTTTTTCAAAGCGTATTTGGAGATTTTATGAGCCGTGTTGAAGTTGTTACTTGTTTTATTTTTTTTCACCATGAATTAACATGTTAAGGAATAAAATCAAAAATAAAATAATTCCTGAATGATTAATCTCATCAGTGACAACTTCAAAATTAGTATATGTTATTAATTTATTTACAAGTAATCGATCAAAACTGCATATAAAGTGTAAGGCTTTTTTCCCAATATTATTTTTTTTCTTCTTTCTTTTTCATATATCGTCTTGAAACTTTCTACAGGAGTAAGTAGGTATCATAGCTATTACCTGAAAATATTTCACGTAAATTTATGCAGTATTTTATTTTTCTCGAAAAATAACTTAACTTGGCCGTTAAACGAGAAACGGACGATCTTTCACTGCTACTGCCATGGAGGTATAAAGGGTGGAGAGGCCGTGAGGCGCTCGGGCTGATGCCAGCGAACTGTCAGTCGGCCATCTTTTTGTAGGGCTCGGCAGCGACTGCTGGGTAGTGATGAAACACGTCATGGAAGTATTTCGCTACGTTGGAATGCATGTTTGTCCCCTGTCTAAGAGGTGGGGTTGGGGTGAGGTCACATAGTTAATAGGGAGAGTCAGGTTTGTTTATGGGTTGGGATATGATGACTCAGGTTGAGAAAAACCGAGGTCAGGGTGAGGACAGATAATTAATAAAGGGTGTCAGGTCTTGACCCAAGTCGATCTACACATGTTCTCTGTCTATAATTCAATAGAGCTCTCGTGCAGCGAGAGTAATAAAGGCAGGAGTGTGGCTTTGTCTGTGGTCTTGAATGCTGACTACCTGTGTTTCATTTGGGGACAATGAACAAGCGAATAAAAATCTGATCCATCCATTACTTTTCACCAGTAAGTTATTTATTAATTCATTTTTATATCTGATATTCAAGCAAGCGTGCATAACTTTTATAAATAAGACTGATGCACAGGACATATACACATTGATTATTTGATCAAAGTGTTAGCAACATCTCTCTGACAAGATCGTTGGCTATATAGCCGGATTTGTCAGCTTAAAACCTAAGAGATCTTTAAAGAGTGAGTCGTGCTGCAATGCTTTATTTACCCAACATCTGGATGCAACTCACTGATTTATCTCAGTTGAAAATAAAGGCCACCTATCTTTTCCATCCAGAGATATTGCCATTTTTCTTGTGTGTGAAAGAAAATTCAGAGAGAATGTTTTACAGTATCGTGACCAACCATATGCAAAGTTGTCAACACATGCTTGGCACATCATTGTAACACTTGTACGGTACTGTCTGAGTTCCAGGAGAGGGCTGTCTTCTCCAGCTTGGCACAACACATGTTAGACAGTGATCCGTTCACTAATCATCTTGTGTTACTGATCAAGGCTGTAGGCGAGACCTGTCTGCAGGTCAGGCACAGTTATGCAGCCAGACAGTTTACTGGACGACTAGTATCCCTTAAAGGCGCCAGAAGTAGAACCAGGATGAATAAATTAGTACTATTTAGTGGAATGTGATTCTGTGTATGATATATAATATTTAGTCTGAAGGACCTGTTGGCATGCAGTATATAGGTAGCAGTAACACTGTAGTTTCATTTGACACGCCTGCATATTATAAGTAAGTATAAACAGTGTAAAATGGGGTAAAAAAAAAAGTGATACTGAAGTGACAGCCCCTACAACAATATGGCGGACGGGGGAGAGCGGTGGGCTCACCCGAGACAGTACTGACCGCGCGCCTCACAGCCCTCACACCCTTAATACCTCCATGGCTACTGCCCTTAGATAGTGTTGCCACTCGTAGGGGATTTCCACCTAAGCTACGGTAGGGGATTTCGGGTCTTTGTAGGGAGTAGGGGATACTTACGGTGAAAATCCCCTTTTCGTAGGGGAACGTAGGGGAAATTTCCTTGATATCAGGAGAGATTTACATAAATTTACATAGAAAATCAGACCACACAGACCCCATGGTCCAGACTAGGTGGTCTGTCCTTAAACCTAAGTGATTTTACATTAATCAGATGGCTCCAAAACGTTGCTTTTCTACTCTAGTTAATATTAAGTTCAAGGAAGTGACGGTCGAGCTTGTTTTTAAAGGAGTCAATCGTGTTACACTGGACCACTGATGGTGGGAGCTTATTCCATTCTCGCACTACAACGTTGGTGAAGAAAAATTTGGTGCAGTCTGAATTTACTTGTCTACATTTGAGTTTTGTGCCATTGTTCCTCGTTCGCAAAGTGTCATCGATCATAAACAATTTTGTTCTGTCTACATTCGTGAAACCATTAAGTATTTTAAAACATTCGATCAGTTTTCCTCGGAGGCGACGTTTCTCAAGAGAACATGTTAAGGGTGGAAAGCCTTTCTTCGTAGGATTTGTTGCGCAAGGAGGGGATCATTTTTGTTGCTAGACGCTGAACACCTTCTAGTTTAGCAATGTCCTTTGCATGGTGGGGAGACCAAAACTGTACCGCATATTCCAAGTGGGGTCTGACTAAACTATTGTAGAGCGGAAGTATTACATCTTTATTCTTGAATACAAAGTTTCTTTTAATGAAGCCCAACATTCTGTTCGCTTTATTTGCTGCATCGATGCATTGCTGTGAGAATTTGAGGTTTGACGCGATTTTAAGAGAGAGAGAGAGAGAGAGAGAGAGAGAGAGAGAGAGAGAGAGAGAGAGAGAGAGAGAGAGAGAGAGAGAGAGAGAGAGAGAGACGGCCGATTCATTCTTGTCCATAACGTATTTCCTGTGACAAAATGCGTTTCCCTCGTCGACCCCGTTACTACCATTCTTTTATTTCTTGTGAGAAAATAGGCTTGAAGTCCTTACGAGAAACTTGTTATGGATTACAATTGCACTAGTCCGTATTTTTCACCAAAATAATGTTGAAGCTAGCAACATGTACGGTGTACAGGAGAGTTTTATGATAAAGGAATATTTCGTAGCACTCACGCCTCTCACCGGCAAACGGGCTGAGGCAGGCAGTCACGAAGCGCAGTCACTCAGTTTTAACATTGTGCCATTGTTGTGTGGAGATTGTTGTGTTACGGATTTCGCAAAGGGGATAATCATGCCAAAAGTTGAAAAGAATTATCGTTCCCAAAGATACAGGGCGGAGTGGGAAAAAGAAAGCTGGACTTCAGGATGGCTCTCTGCTGGAAAACGAATGGAAAAAGCTCATTGTAGAGTGTGTGATAAGGAGCTAGTGGCAGGAAAATCTGAGTTCATTGGTCACACAAAAACGTCTACTCATATAAGTCACTTACTAAGCGAATTCAGTCAAATGAACCGATGACCAAGTTTGTGAAATCAAAGGATGAATTAAAAAAAAGGGCAGGATTAAAGCAGAGCTGAATGTTGTAGCAATGAAGACTAGAAAAAAATCTCTTTCAACTGTCTTGATGACATGCATGGTTAGTACACTCCATTTTAATGTTGCAGATGATTCGAAAGCAATCAAGAAACTTGTAACCGAACCAAGCCTTTGTTTATTGTTTTGTAGTACATTGTATATGTTTTTACTTATTTTTTTTAAAGAAGTTTACATATGTATTTTATCACCTTTCAGTCTTTAATATGTTGTTACGTATTTTTTGGAAAAAAGAAGTCTGATGCTATATTATCAGTTTTGGTGTGTAGGGGAACGTAGGGGAAAATCACCTTGGATGTAGGTAGCACAGGTCACCGAAGCGTGGCAACACTGCTGCCCTATGCGACGTAATTCAGTTCACTTCCTCCAAAACCATCCTACAGTGAGGTTCAGTGACTTCAGTCCTATAGACTCCTACAATTACGCTGGCTGCTTACACGGTACGCTTCTTCTTAAGATACTAAGGCGATTCTGGGCAATTTCCTCCTACTCACCCCCCCTCTGACTCCTTTATGTCTGTTTTTAAGATCCTTAAGGATGCTTTCTATACCCTCTCTGTCCTCGACCCTCAGAAGGATTTTGGGCCTGATGGAGTGCCTCTTATCGTCCTCAAGAACTGTGCTCCCGTGCTGTCACCCTGCCTGGTCAAACTCTTTCGCCTCTGCTTGTCAACATCTACCTTTCCTTCCTGCCTGTGCCTCAGAAGGGTGACCGTTCCAATCTCTCAAACTACCGCCTTTTAGCTTTACTTTCCTGTCTATCTAACTCTTTTGAATCAATCCTTAACCGGAAGATTCAAAAGCACCTTTCCACTTTTGATCTTCTATCTGATCGCCAGTATGGGTTCCGCAAGGGGCGTTCTATTGGCGATCTTCTTGCTCTCTTAAATGACTCTTGGTCATTCTCTCTTAGCTGTTTCGGTGAAACTTTCTCAGTTGCGTTAGACATATCGAAAGCTTTCGATAGAGTCTGGCACAGATCTTTGCTTTCTAAACTGCCCTCTTTCGGATTCTATCCTTCTCCCTGTTCCTGTATCTCTAGTTTCCTTTCCGACCGCTCTACCTCTGCCGTGGTAGACGGTCACTGTTCTTCCTCTAAACCTATCAACAGTGGTGTCCCACAGGGCTCTGTCCTCTCATCCACTCTCTTCCTGTTATTCATCAATGATCTTCTTTCCATAACAAAATGTCCTATCCTTCATACGCTGACGACTCCACTCTGCATTATTCAACTTTTTTCAACAGAAGACCCTCTCAACAGGAATTACGAGACTCCAGACTGGAGGATGCAAAACGCTTAACCTCAGACATTGCTCTCATTTCCGATTGGGGTAAAAGGAACCTTGTGTCCTTTAATGCATCAAATACCCAATTTCTCCACCTATCAACTCGACGCAATCTTCCAAACACCTATCCCCTATTCTTCGACAACACTCAGCTGTCACCTTCTTCAACACTAAATATCCTCGGTCTATCCTTAACTCAAAATCTCAACTGGAAACTTCACATTTCCTCTCGCACTAAATCAGCTTCCTCGAGGTTGGGCGTTCTGTATCGTCTCCGCCAGTTCTTCTCCCCCGCACAGATGCTTTACATAAGGGTCTTGTCCGCCCTCGTATGGAGTATGCATCTCACATGTGGTGGGGCTCCACTCACACAGCTCTTCTGGACAGAGTGGAGTCTAAGGCCCGTACCAAGAGTCGTGAAGGTTTAGTGACGAAGCTCGAAGGGAAGGACGGTGCGTACCTATAGTCACTAGCATTTTTGGAACGAAGGTCTGTGGAAGAGACGAAGGGAAGGCAAGGTCTACCCCTAAGTCTATATATACCAAGTCAAGTCATACGCAGGTTTGTGGGAGGAGACACGGCAGAAGCGTGGCTTGGAGCCAAACTAGAGAATGTAGAAACAGGGATTTAGAGAAAACGAAGAAAGGCGGACCAATTTAAATCAATCACTTCAACATACCCTCCCTCACACCTCACACCGCCGTTTGTAGGCATTGAAATTACAGTCACGCAACAGCACAATAAAAAGGCTTATTTTTTTTCATCAGTGGCTTGCCTGAACGCGCTGTGAAAGCAAGCAAGCATGCACATCCAAAGTGCACACACGGCCGCAACTTTAGTCACCCCTGAACTGTCGGGTATTTTTTTTTTACCTTCAAGTGACGTCATCACGCTGCTCCACCCCCAAACCGCCCCCTGCGCGTACCGGTCGCAGTTTTGAAGCAGAGTGACTTGACTTGGTATATATAGACTTAGGTCTACCCCGTGTCTTCCCTCAGACCTTCGAGGAAAAATATGTTTATTTTCCAAATTTGGTGTGGCAAATAGTTGCGGTTCAGTTAAAACAACCTGAGAAAATATTTTCCCTAATTGGAAAGTCGTATATTATAGTTGCAGCGAATATGTTTGTCTTGTTTACAACAACAGCACGCGTCTTCAAAGCACAGAGGAACCAGCCAGGCGGGAACCTTCATGGCTCACATTCTCCAACGATCTATGGTTTTTCAAATTCTTTCTTATTTCAGTTAAGACATCTGGCTCTGCAAGTGCAAACAAAGGGTATCTTAATAATTTACTGCATGCAAATAACGATTAATAATGGAAAAAAACATGAAATAATAAATAATAACTGTTGAATGCGATGCTTGGCTATTTCGAATATTAGGCTACCCATGTTATTTATACATGCAACATCAAAATTTCTTATGTATAGACACTTGCAGAGTCGTATGTAACTTTATATATGTGAGGGCAACTACCAACTTGGCAGGCGAACGACCGGGGCAATCCTGCCGCCCGCCCGCTTCTTGCCGTTCGAAGCCGTTCAACTACCGAGGCGCAGCGAACCACCTGCTACACTCGCGCTGCTCGTTCGCCTGACGCCGTTCGACGCCTCGGTCGACTGAACCATCGAGGCTTCTCAATCCGCTGTGGGAGGCGACTAGGTGTGCGCCAGCGCCTTCCTCGTCAGACAGCGGCCGGGCCTCGCTCTGAACACTTGATTCTACTCCGGTTCCAAGCCCTGCTCTCATTCGGGTTAACTCAGATACCGTGGGCTCGTTCTGGGTGCCTTACCTCTCCCCTCTCCACGCCTTGGACTCCCGTTATTGTCGTTAACCTGACGCCCCTTCTCCTCCTGCGGCTCCCTCGTCTACCACGTCTACACCACTTCAAGGACGAAGCATTGCTGCCTCGTCATTGCCACTCTGGACGAGACGCCCAGAAGAGGAAGAAGCCGTGCAACGGGTCATTGCTGAGTCCGGTGTTGTGCTGGAAGCTTCCCCCGGCGTCCATGGGGCTCTAGAAGGCTCCGGGAAGAGCGAGCAAGGGGGCGGGGAGCAAAGCCTCGTCCGCGCCCCGCGGGGCGCGGCCAGGTGCCAGGCGGGAAGTGTTGCAAACCCGCACATACTTTTGCTACATGTTCTTGTATGATCTAAAATATACTGTAACATTTTAGACTGTACTGTTCTGGATATATATAGGAGAAGAGGGCGAGAGGAGGCCAGTCCCAGTCATAGTAAGCTAGTGTTCAGTGAAGAGTCAGAGTGAAGTGTACTACTAAGGAAGAACATTAAACTACAGAAACTGTGCAAAGTGTTTACATTTCTCCCTCCCAAGGAGTCTCCTGACGGCGACACGGAACCCAAGTAACACGTCCGGCATAACACTGGTGTCAGGAGTGTAGCCATTTGTTTTTTCGCCATGGAGACTCGTTTCCAAGCTGCCCAGAGGGACGACATGTTGACTGAACTTTTGGAAGCCTTGAGACTACAGGGGGAGAAACAAGAAAGAGCACAGCAACAACAAGAATGAACACTCCAAGAACTCAAAGAACAACAAGAAAGAGCACACCAAGAACTCAAAGAACAACAAGAAAGAGCACACCAAGAACTCAAAGAACAACAAGAAAGAGCACAGCAACAAGAAAGAGCACAGCAACAACAAGAAGGAACACTCCAAGAACTCAAAGAACAGCTAGAAGATCGCTTCACAGGATTACAGCTACAGCTAAAAGCAGTACAAGATGGAAGTGAGTCAGTGCGAAGAGAAATGACTGATGTGACCACGAACTTGGTGGAGAAAGAACACACAAATCTTCAACAAGAGATGGAGGTGGTACGGGAGACGACACACAAAGAAATATTAGAAGTGCAGGGAAAGGTGAACCATACTGAACAGGCAGTTTGTGACGTAAGTGACAGAGTGAAGGCCCTTGAAGACTGCTTGGCTGGAAACGGACAGCCAGTGCCTGCAGGGGCTAGTTGTACCCAAGATGCTTCTCCTACGCAAGTCCGGGGTAGTTTGAGCCCTGTTTCGCCTGAGTTTATCCCCGCAAGAAGTTCCGCCAGCCCCATGAGTCTGCTGGGTTCGCCTGTTAGAAAGAAGCCTCAGGAGTTTGATGGCAAGGTCTCCTGGGAGGCTTACCGCGCTCAATTTGAGCTGTTGGCAGCTCGGAACGGATGGGATGACCAAGAGTGCGCGGTACAGCTGGCCACTAGCCTGAAAGGGGCGGCGCTGGAGGTCCTTGCTCAGCTCGACAATGCGACAAAGGGCAGCTACAGCGGGCTGGCACAGGCGCTGGAGCAACGATATGGGACCAAGCACCAGAACGAGCTCTTCAGGGTTAGGTTCAGAACCCGCAACAGGAGGCGCGGCGAGTCTCTTCAGGAACTCGCTCAGGACCTTGAGAGCATGGCGCACAAGGCATATCCAGGTGCCACCCCTGACCTGCTGACGGTTTTGCTGCGTGATCAATTCATCGATGCCCTGGACAGCCCTCAGCTGAAGATACAAGTGAACCAAGCTAAGCCAACATCAATGCAGGAAGCTCTGGCACGTGCCATGGAGTTTGAGTCCTTTGTAAGGTCTAGCTTGTCAAGCTTCAGGGACGACTCGACTTCTGGCTTTAGGGCACGAAAGGGCGCTGTCAGCGACACAGACAGGTTCCAAGGAACGTGCTGGTACTGCGAGAAGGTTGGGCACAAGGAGAACGAATGCTATAAGAGGAAGAAGGAATATGAAGGTGGCGCTAAGAAGAAGCCCAGGGAAGGACCCAAGTGCTGGACCTGTGGAGAAAAGGGGCACTGGAAGAATGAGTGTCGGAAAAATGTGCCCCCAACGAGGGACCACCACTCGGGAAACTAAGAAGGACTGGTTCACGGGGGCAACGACCAGTCTGTCCTGTACATGCCCCGAAGATATCAGTGTGCAGGAGAACCACCATGACAAGCTGCCAAGTGGAGGGCAAGGTTGACGGAGTGTTGTGGCCTGTGGTCGTCGACACAGGTTCGGAACGCACATTGGTGCGGCCTGACGTGGTGAGTCATCGTCGGCTTCCTAAGACGCCGCATCGACTGTGCGGAGCCACAGGACACTACGCAGAGCTCAGAGTCCCAATGGACGTGAAGTTTGAGCTCGGAGGAAAGGAAGAGTTCCTCTCTGTGTACGTGGCCGACATGGACGACCCCTGCATCCTAGGTATGGATTATCTTGTCTCCCACAGGTGCGAGCTGGACTTCCGCGCTAAGCAGCTGACTGTAGGAGGAAGGAGGGTGCCACTGACGACTGTGAACAAGGAAGACCTGCCAGTGACGGTCAAGCGCACCACCATTATTCCTCCGAGGTCAGAGATGCTGTTACCCTGTCAAATTACGGGTGCCCCCCCGGCTAGCCTGTGTGTGGTAGAGAGTGGAAGTCGATGCCCGGTAGAAAACGGGGTGATTGTAGGCAGTACTTTGGTAGACCCTGCTGCAGCGGAAGTGCCTGTCGTCGTGGCCAATGTCTCCTTCAGCCCAAAGAAAATAAAACAAGGGACCATGGTGGGGTTGTGCCAAGAGATCGACCAGACACCAAGAACCTGTGTCTGCAGGAACACCCTGACGAAGCCCCAGGAGGAGCTGCCCGACTACCTGCGCGACCTGTTTGACAGGAGCTCCTAGTGTCTAGAGGAGCCCCAAGTGGAACAGCTCAGGGAGCTTCTCGTGAGGAATGCAGATGTGTTTTCCACAGGAGACCTGGACTTGGGGTGTACGGACCTGGTAGAGCACCACATCGACACAGGTAGCCACCGCCCAGTGAAGCAAGCTCCTCGAAGGATGGCACCAGCCCGTCGCAAGGAGATGGATGAGGTGATGGATGATCTCCGGCAACAGGGGTTAATCGAGCGGTCCAGCAGCCCGTGGGCGTCTGCTGTAGTGCTCGTCAGGAAAAAGGACGGTTCCCTCAGGTGCTGCGTGGACTACCGAGCCCTCAACGATCTCACCATCAAGGATTCATACCCACTCCCACGGATCGACGACACGCTCGACGCTTTGGTGGGCTCCAAGTGGTTTTCAACACTGGATATGAAGTCAGGGTATCACCAAGTCAAAATGGCGGAGCAGGACAAAGAGAAAACAGCCTTCTCCTACGGTCAAGGCCTGTGGCAGTTTAAGGTCATGCCCTTTGGCCTGTGCAACGCGCCGGCCACGTTCGAGCGGCTGATGGAGAGGGTGCTGGAGGGACTTCACTGGAAGACGGCACTCATCTACCTCGACGACGTGATTGTCTTTGGCCAGACCTTCGAGCAGGAGATGGAAAGGCTATCAGAGGTTTTCGCCCGGTTTAGAGCTGCACACCTTAAGCTCAGCCCGAAGAAATGCTGTCTGTTCCAAAAGGAGGTCCAATACTTGGGACACATCGTGAGCGAGGCTGGAGTACGCACTGATCCTGAGAAGGTGGCTGCGGTAAGGGACTGGCCGACACCCACCAACGTGAAGGAGCTGCGGAGCTTCCTCGGGTTGTGCTCATACTACCGCAGGTTTGTGAAAGGCTTCGCTACGATTGCTGCACCACTGCACCTCCAGACGAAGAAGGGGCGCAAGTTTGAGTGGACAGCGGAAACTCAGGTTGCCTTTGAGAAGCTCAAGGAGGCCCTCATCAGCTCGCCCGTACTCACCTACCCAGACCCCTCTAAGCCTTTTATACTGGATTGTGATGCCAGTGATGAGGGGATTGGTGGAGTGCTGTCCCAGGCATGTGCCGACATGGAACGGGTTGTGGCCTACTTCAGCAAGAAGCTCACCCCAGCCGAGAAAAACTATTGCGTGACCCGGAAAGAACTCCTGGCAGTAGTCAAGAGCCTTGACTTTTTCCATGCTTACCTGTACGGTGCAACTTTCACCATCCGCACGGATCACGCTGCATTGCGATGGTTAAAGTCACTGAAAAACCCTGAGGGCCAGCCTGCTCGCTGGATAAGTAAACTAGAGCAGCATCACTACACTATTGTGCACCGATCTGGGCTAACACACGGTAACGCGGACAGCTTGAGCCGGCGCCCCTGCCTACCTGAGTGTCAACATTGCCTCCAGAGGGAAAGCGTCCAGAATATGTGCCGCCGCACTACAGTGGAACAGACAACGGAGGTGCCATGGGAAGACTTGGGAAAACTGCAGCGGGAGGACCGAGATTTGAGACCAATTATGGAGTGGCTGAGTCAATCGTCAACGCGACCTGGGTGGGAAGTAATCTCGAGAGAAAGCCCTACCACCAAGAATCACTGGACTCAGTGGGACACTCTTCGGATGGACAACGGGGTGTTGCAGCGACGCTGGGTCTCTCATGATGGTCTTGACCACTACTGGTCCACGGTGCTACCTATGAAGTCCCGGGAAGGCGTCTTGAAAGAAATGCACGACAGCATCACCAGCGGACACCTTGGGGTAAAGAAGACACTGAGTCGCCTGCGGCAAAGGTTCTACTAGGTTGGCATGAGGAAGGACGTGGAAGAATGGTGTCACGCGTGTGAGGTTTGCTGTGCAAAGAAGGGCCCCAAGAAGCGTCACCGTGCCCCATTGCAACTATACCAGGTTGGAGCCCCCATGGAACGGGTGGCAGTGGATATAGCAGAACCCTTGCCTCTGACGACGAACGGAATTAGGTACATCTGCGTCACAATGGATTACTTCATCAAGTGGCCGGAAGCCTACGCCATCCCTGACCAGGAAGCCACTACCATCGCTAAGGTATTGGTGGAGGAGTTCTTCTGTCGCTTCGGTGTGCCTAACGAGCTCCATTCCGACCAGGGAAGGAATTTTGAGTCAACAGTCCTTACTGAGTGCTGCAAGCTTCTGGGTATCAAGAAAACCCGGACCACCCCTCTGCACCCACAGTCAGATGGAATGGTGGAGAGGTTTAATTGGACGTTGGGCCAGGAGTTGGCCAAGCAGTGCAACAATGATCAGTCTTCATGGGATCAGAAGCTGCCTGCGCTTCTCATGGCCTACAGGTCTGCCGCCCACGAGACTACGGGGTATTCACCGGCAAAGCTGATGTTTGGACGTGAGCTGCGATTGCCGGTGGACCTACTGACAGGAAGGCCTCCTGGGGAAAGCCTTCCAAGGGACGCCTCCAGTTTTGCCCGTCAACTAGAGGAACGGCTGGAAGAGGTGCACCATCAAGTCCGAGGTGCCTTGAAGTTCTCCGGGGAGGCCATGAAGCGCGGTTACAATATGAGGGCAAGCCACGTTGACTTCAAGGAAGGAGACCAAGTATGGCTTTACAACCCGCAGAGGAAGAAAGGACAGTCTCCGAAGTTACAGAGCCCCTGGGAAGGCCCTTACACTGTGCTAGAACGCCTCTCCGACGTGACTTACCGAATCCGGAGAACGGAAAGGACCAAGCCGAAAGTTGTCCACGTCAACCGCCTATGGAGGTACCACGGTCCGGGAAACTACACCTGGAACAACTACAGACACCCAGCAGCCGACGAAAACGCAAGGGACGTCCAGGACCGAGAGGAGGTCGACGACGACGTAGGCCTTCTGGACCTTTCAGCCGAGGGAGATAACCTCCCGGCTTCGGCAGATGTTCCAGGGACACCCCAAGAAGCGGACGACGACGAGGCGCACCAGGAGACAGACGCGCAGGAGGCACCGAGCAGAAGACAGAGACAACGCAGGCGTCCACAACGATACGACGATTATTATGTTCTTGATTAATTCTCTTATGTTTGTATATAGTTAAGTGTGTGATCGGGACGATCACAATTAAGGGGGGGGAATAGTGTTGTGCTGGAAGCTTCCCCCGGCGTCCATGAGGCTCTAGAAGGGTCCGGGAAGAGCGAGCAAGGGGGCGGGGAGCAAAGCCTCGTCCGCGCCCCGCGGGGCGCGGCCAGGCGCCAGGCGGGAAGTGTTGCCAACCCGCACATACTTTTGCTACATGTTCTTGTATGATCTAAAATTCTAAAATATACTGTAACATTCTAGACTGTACTGTTCTGGATATATATCGAAGAAGAGGGCGAGAGGAGGCCAGTCCCAGTCATAGTAAGCTAGTGTTCAGTGAAGAGTCAGAGTGAAGTGTACTACTAAGGAAGAACATTAAACTACAGAAACTGTGCAAAGTGTTTACATTTCTCCCTCCCAAGGAGTCTCCTGACGGCGACACGGAACCCAAGTAACACGTCCGGCATAACACCGGCGTGCTGAAGCCTTCGTGTTGGAAACTTCAGATTGTGATTGGGGTTTCTACTTTACTTAAAGTAAACTGGTGTCTAATCATTTATCTTGTTTATTGTTATCCCTTCCGATTGCAGCACCAAACTCTGGAACCTTGACAATATCCCTTAATGAGATGAAATATGAGTATCTGAAAGGCTATAGATCATTCGAGTATGATCAAACTATACTGTTTGATATACAAGTTGCTTCTTAGTGTCCTTGTATGTTATATTATCAATGCAAATCTTTTGTTTGCGGTTCATATACAATGGTTTGAGGATTTTTTTGTATGCACAAACATTCAAATGATCTTCACGCAAACACAAGCTCACAATGCGCAGGTGCCACATCTACGTTCACGAGTGGACAGACGGAATGAAACGGACAATATTATGGCTGGAATAGCACCATGGGGATATTATACCTCCATAAATAGCACTGTGTGTTTGTATGTGTGTGCGTGCATTAGATCTGGTAGGTGAAAAGAAGGTTGCAGTGTGTGTATGTGCATTTACCTTCCATAGTGACTTGTGGTAAAGGATTGAAGGGACGGTTTGAGGCCGTGCCTACATTGTCGAAGGGAAGGTACGCGGCTCGACCTTCACGACTCTTGGTACGGGCCTAGGGCTGTTCGTCTCATCAGCTCTCCTCCTATTACTGACAGCCCTCTTAAATTCCGCCTCCATGTTGCATCTCTTTCTATCTTCTATTGATATTTTCACACTGACTGCTCTTCTGAACTTGCTAAATGCATGCATCCCCCCCCTCCCGCGGCCCCACTGCACACGACTTTCTACTCATGCTCATCATTATAATGTCCAAACCCATTATGCAGGAGTTAACCAGCATCTTCATTCTTTCAAAAACTTTTCACTGGTAAACTCTGGAACAGCCTTCCTTCGTATGTATTTCCTCTTGCTTATGACTTGACCTCTTTCAAGAAGAGTGTATCAAGACACCTCTCCATCCGAAATTGACCTCTTTTTGCCACTCTATAGTTATCGCTATATGAGAGCAACAGTTAGCGTTTTTATTTTTATTTTATTTTTTTGTTGCCCTTGAATTGCTCTCCGCTGGTAAAAAAAAAAAATGAAGTGATGTTCATTATGTAATTGTAATTATGATATAATTTATTTTGAAGTAATTGTAATTGTAATGTAATTGCTATTTCCAAATGTAATTTTAATTATAATTGTAATTCAAAATTTATGAAAGTAATTGTAATTGTAAGTATTTATTTCAAGTGTAATTACTCCAACCCTGATCCAAAACATGGATAGAGATGACGGGGACACACACTGACGATGCAGGGACGACTAAGGAAGGTGGCATAGATCGTATAACATTATAATTGGGGAGACGAGGGGCCCTGAGAAACATTGATAATACAAGGTAGGTGAAAGATGGTGATCTAGTGCTTATTACAATCTTTAAGAGGTAGGCTGACGGGGATCGCTGACAGAGACAATGGAAGGCAGACAAAGGAGGGTGAATAGTAACAGTCTATATAGGTAAGCAGACGGGGGAGCAGAGAACGAGGCACAAGTTTGCGGAACCAAAGTATGTAAAGGAAGCCACAACACAAAGAAGCCCTTGGAGGAAGGAAGAGTTGGAGTACCGTTAGTGTTTTCAAGAAACTCATGTTTAGGGAGTCGGGAACACAGAAACTGTTAGATACAAAGTTTCAGTGGCGTCACAGCTTTTAACAAACACAAAGATCACTAACACGAATCAGAAGAGGATTTGGGGCTGGCGGGCTTGGGCTGCTCGGTCTGGGCTCCCTCACTCTCTTCCTTGTGCTGGGCATTGCGGGTGAACCGCGTGGCGTGGCTTAAGGAGATGGGGCTGGCGGGCTGGGGCTGCTCGGTCTGGGCTTCCTCACTCTCTTCCTTGTTCTGGGCGTTGCGGGTGAACCGCGTGGCGTGGCTTAAGGAGATGGGGCTAGCGGGCTGGGGCTGCTCGGTCTGGGCTTCCTCACTCTCTTCCTTGTTCTGGGCGTTGCGGGTGAACCGCGTGGCGTGGCTTAAGGAGATGGGGCTGGCGGGCTGGGGCTGCTCGGTCTGGGCTTCCTCACTCTCTTCCTTGTTCTGGGCGTTGCGGGTGAACCGCGTGGCGTGGCTTAAGGAGATGGGGCTGGCGGGCTGGGGCTGCTCGGTCTGGGCTCCCTCAGTGTCTTCCTTGTTCTGGGCGTTGCGGGTGAACCGCGTGGCGTGGCTTAAGGAGATGGGGCTGGCGGGCTGGGGCTGCTCGGTCTGGGCTTCCTCACTCTCTTCCTTGTTCTGGGCGTTGCGGGTGAACCGCGTGGCGTGGCTGAAGGAGATGGGGCTGGCGGGCTGGGGCTGCTCGGTCTGGGCTCTCCTCTCTTCCTTGTTCTGGGCGTTGCGGGTGAACCGCGTGGCGTGGCTTAAGGAGATGGGGCTGGCGGCTGGGGCTGCTCGGTCTGGGCTTCCTCACTCTCTTCCTTGTTCTGGGCGTTGCGGGTGAACCGCGTGGCGTGGCTGAAGGAGATGGGGCTGGCGGGCTGGGGCTGCTCGGTCTGGGCTTCCTCACTCTCTTCCTTGTTCTGGGCGTTGCGGGTGAACCGCGTGGCGTGGCTTAAGGAGATGGGGCTGGCGGGCTGGGGCTGCTCGGTCTGGGCTCCCTCAGTGTCTTCCTTGTTCTGGGCGTTACGGGTGAACCGCGTGGCGTGGCTTAAGGAGATGGGGCTGGCGGGCTGGGGCTGCTCGGTCTGGGCTTCCTCACTCTCTTCCTTGTTCTGGGCGTTGCGGGTGAACCGCGTGGCGTGGCTGAAGGAGATGGGGCTGGCAGGCTGGGGCTGCTCGGTCTGGGCTTCCTCACTCTCTTCCTTGTTCTGGGCGTTGCGGGTGAACCGCGTGGCGTGGCTGAAGGAGATGGGGCTGGCAGGCTGGGGCTGCTCGGTCTGGGCTTCCTCACTCTCTTCCTTGTTCTGGGCGTTGCGGGTGAACCGCGTGGCGTGGCTGAAGGAGATGGGGCTGGCAGGCTGGGGCTGCTCGGTCTGGGCTTCCTCACTCTCTTCCTTGTTCTGGGCGTTGCGGGTGAACCGCGTGGCGTGGCTTAAGGAGATGGGGCTAGCGGGTTGGGGCTGCTCGGTCTGGGCTTCCTCACTCTCTTCCTTGTTCTGGGCATTGCGGGTGAACCGCGTGGCGTGGCTGAAGGAGATGGGGCTAGCGGGTTGGGGCTGCTCGGTCTGGGCTTCCTCACTCTCATCCTCGTTCTGGGCATTGCGGGTGAACCGCGTGGCGTGGCTGAAGGAGATGGGGCTGGCAGGCTGGGGCTGCTCGGTCTGGGTCCCGTCTGTTTCCTCGTCGTTCTGGGTGGCGTGCGCCTCCTGCCCTGGGGCCACGGTAGTGCTGGCGTCGTCCTGGGCCTTGGAGAAGCTGTGCCCGAGGGTGCTGGGCACCAGCGGGTGGGCGGCTGTCAGCTGCGGGGCGGCGCTGACGGCTGCCACCAACAGGCCGGCGGCGAGGAGGACCTGAACGAAGAAATGATGGATGTAAGTTTGTAGGCGGAGCCGAGTGAGGGCGTCCAAAGCATGGATAGAGATGACGGGGAGGACACTCTGACGATGCAGGGACGACTAAGGAAGGTTGCATAGATCGTATAACATTATAATTGGGGAGACGAGGGGCCCTGAGGAACATTGATAAAACATGGTAGGTGAAAGATGGTGATCTAGTGCTTATAACAATCTTTAAGTGGTAGGCTGACGGGGATTGCTGACAGAGACAATGGAAGGCAGACAAAGGAGGGTGAATAGTAACAGTCTATATAGGTAAGCAGGCGGGGGAGCAGAGAACGAGGCAGAAGAAGTTTGCGGAACCAAAGTATGTAAAGGAAGTCACAACACAAAGAAGCCCTTGGAGGAAGGAAGAGTTGGAGTACCGTTAGTGTTTTCAAGAAACTCATGTTTAGGGAGTCGGGAACACAGAAACTGTAAGATACAAAGTTTCAGTGGCGTCACAGCTTTTAACAAACACAACGATCACTAACACGAATCAGAAGAGCCATTTGGAAGATCTTGATGTTGGATCTGCGAGTGTCACCAGCCCTGTCCGGCCTTATGTACCCCAGCAGCGGCGGCGGGTATGGAGGAGGTGGAGGGAGGGGGAGGTGGGAGTGAGGCAAGCGGTTTGAACAAGCTACAGAATCTGAATGTTAGATGCATAGTTGTGACTGCTTTGCTTTCGTCATCGGTTTGCCTGACCTTCTTGTCCGCTCGCGGGGTGAAAACGAAGCATCTGTAAGGTTGGGCAAGGAGACGGTAACTCTTGCAGTTTATTTGAAACGGTTCCAGGAAAAGTTGAGGCTCAGGTCAGCGTGTTGAGGCGCGGTACAAGGCGAACCCTTGCACGGCCATAACGACTTTCCGTTAGTCTGAACACGAACGGGAAAGCAAAGTTCAAGATGACTCACTCAATGCATTTTTGGACTGTGTGTGTGTGTGTGTGTGTGTGTGTGTGTGTGTGTGTGTGTGTGCTCGTGTTTTTGTGTCTTTGTGTGTGTCGTGTGTGTGTGTGTGTGTGTGTGTGTGTGTGTGTGTGTGTGTGTGTGCTCGTGTTTTTGTGTCTTTGTGTGTGTGTGTGTGTGTGTGTGTGTGTGTGTGTGTGTGTGTGTATTTTACCTATTTGTAGTCAACAGGGCCCGAGCTAAGCTCTAATAGTGTGTGTTTGTGTGTGTGTGTGTGTGTGTGTGTGTGTGTGTGTGTGTGTGTGTGTGTGTGTTTCTGTGTGTGTGTGTGTGTGTGTGTGTGTGTGTGTGTGAGAGAGAGAGAGAGAGAGAGAGAGAGAGAGAGAGAGAGAGAGAGAGAGAGAGAGAGAGAGAGAGAGAGATTTACATAGATGTTCAGACCACACAGACCATACGGTTTAGATTAGGTGGTCTGTCCTTAAATTTAAAAGAAAATTCATTAAATGGGCATCAGAAGTTTGTAGTTTTGCTCTAGCGAACATTCAGATGGAGGAAGTGACGGTGAAGATAGTTTTTGAATGAATCAACAATTTGATACAGAATCACTTAAGGTGGAAGTTTATTCTATTCTTGTGCTAAAACGTTGGTGAAAAAAAAATTTGATGGAGACTGAGTTTAGTTGTTTACATATAAGTTTTTGAGCCAATAATTCTCGTTCGCGTAGCGTCGTTTTCATAAACAATATGAATTTTCCCTCATTCGTAATGTCCTTAAATACCTTTAAACATTCGATCAGTTTCCAACGAAGTTAGGGTCTCTTAAGCGAGAACTTGCTAAGGAATGAGTCTTTTGTCATAATATATTTTTTTCGCAATGAAGATATCATTTTTGTTGTTTGTTTGTTGGATGCAGAACGTTTAAGGGAAGGTTGACCACATTTTGAGTGAAAATCCGAGTCAAAAGCAAAAATGAGTTATGCACACCAAAAAGTCGACCAATGCTTCGGCAACAATCTTCCAAAGTTTGAGGCCGAAAGTATGTATTTTATACCTTTAAAGGGCCGGGGGCGTGGTTTGTTTACATTCTGGCATTTAAATTACGCTCTCAGATACTCCATGTGCTTTTTCATTTTCCGTAATATTTTTCCTTGAATTTTTGCGGGATTTTTGAAAATACTTACCTGGATATATCTGGCATCCATCCATGAGTGGAAACGGAAGTGAAGAGGCAAGTGGGTGGGAGACAATGACCGACTATAGTCTGTTCGGAGCATGAAGTCGGTTCAAGGTGTGGCAGATTCCAGAATTCCCATGAGTGCAGCTCTGCCAGTTCGACCGCCAATCATCAGATTAGCACTCTCTCCCGGCCTACCCACCTACAACCCACCTGTTTATCTCTCTCTCTCTCTCCCTCTCTCTCTCTCTCTCTCTCTCTCTCGACCCGGGGAAGGGACCTTGGGGGACACACCGACCACCACCACCACTACCACTACCAACACCACAACGTGGCATTATGGGGAAAAATCTCTGCCACATGTCATAGAATTTATACAAATCCTTGTTATAATCCTAAACATCGACACTCATTGTACTAAGTAGCTTCCTTTACTATATACAGAATATATAAAATATCGCTTTCAAATAGCACATGGATGGGAAATAAGAGAGAGACGCATGTACGAAGGCTGATTTGGCAGCATGGGTAGAGGTAAACGACGATACCAGCTCCACCCTGAACCGACTTCTTGCTCTGAACAGACTATAGTCAAGACCGGTCAAGTCCAGCGGGGGGACTGCACGCCGCATGCGCTGCTGCCAGACGTCGCATATACAGGCATCAACAAGCTGAATTGTGTTGTTATCTTCTCTGAAGACTACGACAGCATGCCTAGACTGAATAAACACATACTTCTGCGACGTGAGCATGCTAGGAAAGCTTCCAGAGCCTTCGTTGCGGCAAGGCAAGCGGCCGGAAGCCCACGTGCTCAACCCTCACTCGTGGGTCTGTCCCCCTCGCCAACCACAACCACTACTGCCCCTGCCCCTTCTACCTCGACTGGTGCTGCCCCAAGTGTTCCTATAAGTGCAAGAGATGCAGCAATGGACACACCCTACAGGAGGAAACAGTGGAACAGCAGAATTCTCAGGGACTTGGCGTATGCTTCAGGGGCTTTCTGATGCTACACTACATCGTTCGTTTTTGTGATATTGACTTCATTTTTTATTTGCATTGTGCTTGTCTTTCCATTGCCTGCATAGTTTATGCCTTGGTTTTAACTTATGATATATATATATAAAAAAAAAAATCATATACATAAATACAAATTTTCTAAGGTGCGTGGATAGTCATACATAGATATAATATTTTCCCATACTACAAAAACATTTTTTTGGGTAAAAGTAGGCATAAAATCCATTTAGCAATAATTAATTTTGTCACTGATAATTTTTAAATAATGATGAGATGATTGAGTTAAAATTTGTATAAAAATAAGTGAAATTTATATAATTTTTTTTCTCTCTTCTTCATATATCGTCCTACAATTTCTACACATGTAAGTAGGTATCATAGCTAGTAATACTAATTATAAATCATCCATGTTAACAATTTCATAAACCTTACAAAATGCGGTCAAGGTTCCCTTGATTAGTAATGTCCTTCGCATGGTGTGTAGACCAAAAATGTAACGAATATTCTAAGTGAGGTCTCACTAAACTGTTGCATAGTGGCAATATTAGATTTTGTTTTTTAAATGATAAATTTCTTTTAATGAAGCCTAACGTTCTGTTCGCCTAATATGCTGCATTGTTGTGAGAATTTGAAGTTTGACGCGACTTTAACACGTCGGTCCTTAATATAGTGTATGATTCAGTTTCACACCACTTATTTCAGCATTAAAGCTATTTTTTGTTCCAACTTGAAGAATTAGAAACTTTACAAAGTTAAAGGGCATTTACCATCTGTTAGACCAAGTTGAAATTCTAAATAAAATTTTGAAGGTTTTCCCTGTCTTGACCTTAGAAGTCCGAGTGTCCAATCTTTGTGTCATCACTCATCAGTCTTGTAATGAAGTTATGCTCGACGTCGATGTCTTTGATGTAAATTATGAACTGTACCGAACCAAAAATGAGCCCTGAGGGACACCACTAGTCTGTGTGTTGTTCCGCCTGGATGCTTTCCATTTGTGTACTTTATCTTCAATACTCAGTTGTTTGATTTTGGAAAGTAAATTATGGTGTGAAACTTTATCAAATACTTTTTGAAAATACAGATAAACTATGTCTGGTGACGTATTTACGTCGTAAACTGAGAAAAGGTCGTTATGAGAGGTCAAGAGGTTAGACACAGAAGATCCCTTGTTTCGGAAGCCGTGTTGTGAATCCTTAATTATGAAATCACTTTCAAGTTGACTCATAATTTTGCTTCTAATTATGCACTCGAGTATCTTATCTACAACTGAGGTTAGACGGATTGGCCTGTAATTACCCGGTATCTTTTCTGTCTCCTTTCTTAAAAATCGTTGCAACGTTAGCCATCTTCCAAATTGTAGGGACTATGCTGTTTAGCAAGGACACATTAAATAAGGATGTGAAAGCACTGATTACCTCGCTTTTTGTTTCCTTCACGTGGAGGGGGTGGGGAGACGCAGTCGGGAAAAGTTTTTTTTTATCGAGTATCGCGCATTGTTTAGTGAAGCAGTCTACCAAATCTAGCTGCTTCAGCAGAGGCCAGGTGTAGACTGTCCCTTTGCAACAAGGGGAGTAGGTAGGAAGACACTTACCGAAACGGGCATAAGCCACTCCCGGTGAGGTATATACGGGAAACGAGGAGGGTGCTGCAATCCGTCCAAAGACCCTTCCCGTGTCCACACTTTCTGTTTCCTTATTGTCTCATCAATACCAGAGAGTAGTTCAGCATGCTTTCTAAAGACACATCCTCTTTTTTCCACGCCACACTACTTACACGCTACATACACACCATTTCCCCCAAAAATTCATATTCAAAATGGCGAAATATAACGTAGCCTTGGAGTCCCCGCCTGGGTGGGGGACCACAGATTCCCTCAGGGAGTTCTCCCCTTTTGGCTCCCGACCCGAGAGGTGTCTTGATAACTCTTCTAACTTCTACTTCATCAACTTCTGCAACATTCGCGGTCTTCGTTCTAATTTCCCTTCTGTGGAACACCATCTCTCCTCCACTAAACCTCACCTTCTCTTCCTCACCGAAATACAGGCTTCTGAGGCTGCTGACAGCAATCTCTACTCTGTTCCCTCCAACTATCTCTATCCTAAGTTTCATTCCAAAGCTGGATGTTGCGCCTACGTGCGCTACGACATCACTTGCTCTCGTGCCCACGACCTTGACTCTTCTGAATTTTCCACCATCTGGTTAAGACTTCATTGTCACTCTATGACTAAATACATCTGTGCGGTTTATCTCTCACCTAATTCTACCACTATATAAAATTCTTTGACTACTTGAATTCCAATGTGGAGCACATCTTGACTCACTCTCCCTTCGCTGAAAATTCCATCCTAGGAGATTTCAATGTTCACCACCAGCTTTGGCTTTCATCCTCTTTCATTGACCAGCATGGTGAACAAGCCTACAGCTTAGCTCTCTACAATGATCTAGAGCAGTTGGATCAGTACCCTACACGTTACACGTATTTCCGACCGCCTTGGAGACACGCCAACATTCTAGACCTCTTCCTAACCACTAATCCTTCAGCTTATTCTATTGAACTGTTCTCTCCGTTGGGCTTCTCCGATCACAACCTTATTTCAGTATTCTGTCCTATCGCTCCTGTACAGCCTCTGGACCCACCCAAGAGGCGAAGCTTCGGGCATTTTGCTTCCGCTCGGTGGGACGACCTTAGGATGTACTTTTCCGATTTCCTGTGGAATGATTACTGCTTTCAGGAGAGATACCTCTCTGTGTGTGCCCAGCGCATCACTGAGGTGATTGTCTCTGGAATGGAGGCACACATTCCACGTACTTTCTCCACCTCCCATGCTATAAAGCCTTGGTTCAATCACGCTTGTTCTCGTGCTATCAAAGATAGAGAGGCAGCTCACAAAAGGTACCAGACCCTGGTCATCCTTTCTTAACCGTTTCTGTGAAACTTTCTCATTTGCGCTAGACAGATCGAAAACTTTCGATAGAGTCTGGCACAGCTCTTTGCTTTCTAAACTACCCTCCTACGGATTCTATCCCTTTATCTGTACCTTTATCTCCAGTTTCCTTTCCGGCCGTTCTATCTCTACTGTGGTAGACGGTCACTGTTCTTCCCCTAAACAGTGGACAGTGGAGTTCCACAGGACTCTGTACTGTCACCCACTCTCTTCCTTTTATTCATCAATGATCTTTCGAAAACAAATTGTCCTATCCATTCATACGCCGAAGACTCTACTTTGCATTATTCAACTTCTTTCAGCAGAAGACCCTCTCAACAGGAATTACAAGACTGGGTGCTGTAGAACGCTTAAGGTTACTGCATAGCATCAAGGTCATCATATAAAAAGAATGGTTCAATTTTCATGAAGCTATAACACTTTGTTGAGACTATCATAAACATGCTTCAGACAAAAAATCAAGCCATTTCATTTTTTTTTTATTAAAAAAAGTTAAAGCTTTTACTACTCGTCTAATTTTACTTGTATTGTATATTTCAAAAGCTCATTTTAAAGAAGATTTCCATACCTATCAAAATTGCTGGCTGAACTATAGAATATTGATAACATTTAACAATGTAAACAATAATAAAAAAATATAAAATGGAAATTTGAATTTAATTTCAGGTAAATCTTATTTTTTTAAATATAATTCATTTGCCAGATTGAAATCTCTGTATATCATACTCTTCAAAATAAACTTAGCAGATTCAAAATTGGTTAAAAAATGTAGTGACTCGTAGAAGCATCAAAACCAACCAAAAAAGTAATTTCGAGAAAACGGTCCTCAAACTTTCGTTAGGATTTACTTCTTTAACAATCCACTTCACAAAATTTGTTACTTAATAATTTTTATAGCGCTTTTAATGTAGTTTCCAAAACAATGAACAGATAAAAATGGTTGATAATTATAAAAAAGATACCGCATTTTTAATTCAAGTATGCAGAACGTTTTTCTGTGGCGCCTGTTGAAATAATGGGTAATGTTGCCATACCATATAATAAACTATATGCACATTAAAATAGAGCTCCATACTTTGTCCTATAAGGTTCAAACTTTTCCACACGACACAAGGGGTGGTTTGATACGTGCGTTTTTTTTTATTTTTTTTTTTTACTGGACTGACTGGACTGACGCCGCGACGCGCTCTTCCTGGCTATGATCCTTTCTGCCACACACAAGCCCAACATATCGTATTTCAACCAGAAGGAGTTTGGTTTTGCATAAAGTAAGAAAAAATATGAAAAAAATGAAACCAAAATCTTCACTACATGATATGGCAACACTCCCATTCAGCTGATCCATTTAAATCCCTGACGGGGCATTTAAATACGCGCCATATAAAGAATAAACATACGCCTGACATAGCTGATGCCTGCGCCCTGCAGCTACCTCTACATGCCAGAATCTAGAAATCGACTTCGGGAAACTATTTTTGGTATCTCGTGCTATGCAGTCACCTTAATCTCAGACCTAGCTATCATTTATGATTGGGGCAGAAGGAACCTTGTGTCCTTCAATGCCTCTAAAACTCAATTTCTCCACCTATCAACTCGACATAATTTTCCAATCATCTATTCCTTATTCTTCGACAACACTCAGCTATCACTTTCTTCTACATTGAACATCCTCGGTCTATCCTTGACTCAAAATCTTAACTGGAAACTTCACATCTCTTCTCTCACTTAAACAGCTTCCTCGAGGTTTGGCGTTCTGTACCGTCTCCGCCAGTTCTTTTCCCCCGCACAGTTGCTATCCATATACAGGGGCCTTATCCGTCCTCGTATGGAGTATGCATCATACGGGTTGGGGGGCTCCACACATACAGTTCTTTAGGACAGAGTTGAGTCAAAGGCTCTTCGTCTCATCAACTCCTCTCCCCTTACTGACAGTCTTCTACCTCTTAAATTCCGCCGCCATGTTGCATCTCTTTCTATCTTCTATCGATATTTTCAAGCTGACTGCTATTCTGAAATTGCTAACTGCATGCCTCCACCCTCCCGCGGCCCCGCTGCACTCGACTTTCTACTCTAGCTCATCCCTATACTGTCCAAACCCCTTATGCAAGAGATAACCAGCATCTTCACTCTTTCATCTTTCACGCTGGTAAACTCTGGAGCAACCTTCCATCATCTGCATTTCCTCCTGCCTACGAGGAAGCACATCAGGACACCTATCCTCCCGAAACTGACCTCTCTTTGGCCACCTCTCGACTCTTTTTATAGGAGCAGTGATTTATGGGCTTTTTTTTTTTTGCTAAAGAACTGTTTCCTTTACTGTAAAAAAAATAAGACTACTCTGATCGTAGAAATGTTCCATGGAGTAAAAAAAAAAAAAAAGGAAAGCAAAGAAAAAAGTCGAGTGTACTGCAGAGTCCTGAGACGGTTAGAAAGCCTGAAGGAACTGTTATAGAATACGTTTGTAGCCGACATCGTTGGCAATATTGTGTGATGGATAGGCACTCGACGTTTTTTTTTTTTTTTTTTTTTTTTTCTTCAATTCTGGGACCATTTCTACGAACACAGTACCTGGCCCCTGTTGGAGCAGCTGGATTTGGAACACTCCTCCACGAAACAGTGCATTCCTACCCTCATGCAAAACAGAGAGGGAGTCATTAGAAGCCTCGGAGGGGACCATGTCAAGGGCAGCCGTGATGTCATTAATTCCGCTCCGGGGTAACAATAATTGTGCCGTCGTCGATGGACTCATCCTCTGAATTCAACCACCTCTGACTAATCATAAAATCTCAAAACAGGAAGGTGCTTCATATGCATGTGTAGGCATCTTCATCTACCTACCTATCTATCTGTCTACCTATCTATCTGTCTACCTATCTATCTGTCTACCTATCTATCTGTCCATCTCTGTATCTATCTATCTATCTATCTCTATTTATTTATATCACTTTCAATCTATCTATCTACTATCAATCTATCTTATCTACATATATGTCTGTACTTATATATGTATGTATGTATGTATGTTTGAATTTATATATATATATATATATATATATATATATATATATATATATATATATATATATATATATATATATATATGTACGTATGTATGTATGTATGTATATTGTAGCGGTTGCTACTCCAGGCAGTCCAACTTCTTAGTCCAGGAGAAGGAGAACCAAACACGGTGATGTTCTGACAACAACTGATTTATTAGTGAGATATATATACAGCTATTTACAGGGTGCTACAGGATCAGCATGGATCTAGCGCATAGACTCCGCGTCCCTCGCGTCGTGACTGGGTTTGTAGCAAAGCCCGCTACAATACTCCCCCCTCAACAAAAACGTCCCGTTGGGCGTGAGAGGGGACGGCCCGCCCTGGAGAGTCGTACAGGAGGGGGGAGTCGTCGTCACGAAGGTATGCTGGCTTGAGTCGGTCGATGGAGACCCAGTCGTCGCTGCCCTTTATACGAATCAGGAAAGCTTTCTTCTTTCTTTGGATGACTTCGTAGGGGCCAGAGTAAGGAGGGGTGAGGGGTGGTGTGTGGGCGTCGGTGCGAAGAAATACAAGCTTTGATGAATGTAGATCTCGGGGGACGTAACGGTGATCTAGAGTCTTGTATGTTTGTTTGCACGGGGCGAATTTCTCGACGATGCTCTTGAGGCGGTTGATGTCGTTGCTCGCAGGGGCGTCAGGGAAGAATTCGCCGGGTACAACGAGGGGGTCTCCAAAGACCATTTCGGACGTCGAGGTCCTCCTTTGGGGTAGTACGAAGGCCGAGAAGGACCCAGGGTAGCTGTGAGGACCATGTTGAGCTGTTGCATCGTGACATTAGGGCCGCCTTGAGGGTCCTATGAAATCGCTCCACCATGCCATTAGCTTCAGGGTTGTAGGCTGTAGTGTGGTGGACTGCTGTGCCCAACAGCTGTCCCAAGGACGTCCATAACTGCGACGTGAAGGCGGTGCCGCGGTCAGATATGATATGCCCTGGAATGCCGAATCTGGCGATCAACCCGGAGAGCAGGGCCGCGATGCAGGAGGCTGAAGTGGCGTCGGGCATTGGGACGGCTTCAGGCCATCTGGTAGAGCGGTCCACGATGGTGAAAAGATAACGGTGTCCTGCTGACTGAGGAAGGGGACCCACGACGTCCACGTGGATGTGGGCGAACCGTCTCTGAGGTTGGTTAAAGGATCCAGGGCCCGTCTCGGTGTGTCGGTGGACTTTGGATTTCTGGCAGGAAGAGCAGGACCGAACCCAGTTCTCCGCGTCGCGGG
This sequence comes from Eriocheir sinensis, assembly GCF_024679095.1. Classification (NCBI taxonomy): domain Eukaryota; kingdom Metazoa; phylum Arthropoda; class Malacostraca; order Decapoda; family Varunidae; genus Eriocheir; species Eriocheir sinensis. The sequence goes on from NC_066527.1 coordinate 8,929,317, forward strand.
AGATGCCGTGCCACACGAACTTTTGTGTTAGTAGTCGTGTCGTCGCTCGTCGTGAAGGATGTGACAGGTCGTGGAAGAGGTCAAAAACGTGACGGCGAAGGGATGCTGGTATCCATGGGCGTGGTCGCCCGGTGCTGATGTCGCAGAGGATGGTGGTGCCGGAATCACCCAGTGGAACGTCCTTCCACTTAAGGGCTGTGAGCGATGTTCTCGCCGCTGTCGTCTCGGAGTCCCGTTGCTGCTCCTTGGCAAGGAGGTTGCAGTCGAATCCCAGTTGAACTGTGTCTACCTCGACTCTGGAGAGGGCGTCGGCTACGGGGTTCTTCCTGCCTGGCATGTGTCTGAAGGTGCAGTTGAACTCGGGGATGGCTGAGAGGTGTCGGCGCTGTCGTGTGGACCAGGCGTCCGTCTGTCTAGTAAAGGCGTGAACCAAGGGCATATGCTCGGTCTGGATGGTGAAGGTTGCACCCTCCAGGAAGTGGCGGAAATGGCGGATGGCTTGGTGGACGGCGAGAAGTTCTCTGTCGAAGATGGAGTAGTGCCTTTCAGCCTTAAGGAGTTTGCGGCTGAAGAAACTTACAGGGCGTGGCTGGCCGTGGGTGATTTGTTCCAAAACAGCGCCAATGGCGATGTTGCTGGCATTCGTGATGACGATGAGAGGCTTCCCGGGAACTGGAAAAGCAAGGAGGGCTGCCGCGGCGAGGGCGTCTTTCGCTTTCTGGAAAGCGTCTGCTTGAGAAGGGCCCCACGTCAGGCTCTTGGGTATGCCTGCTATAGTCTATTCACCTAAGCTAGATTCCTGGCGCCTAGGCAGATTGGTAAGCTTGCAGCTGATTGGCTGCTCCGCTCTTCCGCTAACACTCATGTCGGACCACATCTTGCATGCTCGAGTGAGACATGTTTCTTTATTATATGCCATAGCTCAACTCATATAAGAGCTAGCCAGTTTTGGTTGACACCATCAGACTCAGCAGTGACTGTAGAATCAAGATGTATATTAAAAACTCGACAAAACAAATAAGAAAATGGTATTACGATGAGTTGAACCGTGACGTTAAAAAAATGTTTATAACATGTTTTACTTATGCTCACTGTTTTCAACAGTTGTTCATTGACTACAGAAATATATTATTACATTACGTAGGAAAATTTCTCGTGAACACGATAGTGTGATCAGAATGAAGTTAAAACTCTATACGTATTGAAAATACAGAGTTATTTTAACATACAGTTCAACTCATCGTAATCTTGATTCTACAGTCACTGCTGAGTCTGATGGTGTCAACCAAAACTGGCTAGCTCGTATATGAGTTGAGCTATGGCATATAATAAAAAAAATATGTCTCACTCAAGCATGCAAGATATGGTCCGACATTAGTGTTAGCGGGAGAGCGGAGCAGCCAATCAGCTGCAAGCTTACCAACCTGCCTAGGCGCCAGGAATCTAGCTTAAGTGAACAGACTATAGTACTGCTTATAGTGGCGCCATGGTGGAAGCGATCCTGGGGAGGAAGCGGTGGTAAAAGTTGACCATTCCCACGAATTCCTGGAGGGTCTTGACTGTGGTGGGCTTGGGGAATCTTCGGATTGCGGTCACCTTGTCTGGTAGGGGTGAAACGCCTGCAGGAGAGAGATGGTGCCCCAAGAAGTCCACCTCTCTTTCGCCGAACACACACTTGTCGTAGAGTACCACCAGGCCATTCTCCTGAAGGCGCCCCAGTACTTCTGAGAGATGTCGAAGGTGTTCTTCTTTTGATTTACATAGATTTACATAAAAAAAAAAGACCACACAGACCACATGGTCCAGACTAGGTGGTCTGTCCTTAAACCTAAGTGATTTTACATTAATCAGATGGCTCCAAAACGTTGCTTTTCTACTCTAGTTAATATTAAGTTCAAGGAAGTGACGGTCGAGCTTGTTTTTAAAGGAGTCAGTCGTGTTACACTGGACCACTGATGGTGGGAGCTTATTCCATTCTCGCACTACAACGTTGGTTAAGAAAAATTTGGTGCAGTCTGAATTTACTTGTCTACATTTGAGTTTTGTGCCATTGTTCCTCGTTCGCAAAGTGTCATCGATCATAAACAATTTTGTTCTGTCTACATTCGTGAAACCATTAAGTATTTTAAAACATTCGATCAGTTTTCCTCGGAGGCGACGTTTCTCAAGAGAGAACATGTTAAGGGTGGAAAGCCTTTCTTCGTAGGATTTGTTGCGCAAGGAAGGGATCATTTTTGTTGCTCGACGCTGAACACCTTCTAGTTTAGCAATGTCCTTTGCATGGTGGGGAGACCAAAACTGTACCGCATATTCCAAGTGGGGTCTGACTAAACTATTGTAGAGCGGAAGTATTACATCTTTATCCTTGAATAGAAAGTTTCTTTTAATGAAGCCAAACATTCTGTTCGCTTTATTTGCTGCATCGATGCATTGCTGTGAGAATTTGAGGTTTGACGCGATTTTAATCCCCAGGTCCTTAACGCATTGAACACTTGTGAGTTTAACGCCGCGTATTTCGTAATCGAACTTCTTATTTTTTGTTCCAACTTGAAGGACCTGGCACTTGTCTACGTTAAAGGGCATCTCCCATCTATCCGACCAAGCTGAAATTTTGTGCAAATCCTCTTGGAGGCTTTGCCTGTCTTCGTCAGTGAGAACCGAGTTACCAATCTTTGTGTCGTCTGTAAATTTACTAATGCGATTATTGAGTCCAACATCCACGTCGTTGATGTAAATAATGAAGAGCACTGGGCCAAGAACCGAGCCCTGAAGGACGCCACTAGTGACCGGCGCCCACTCTGAGTTAAATCCGTCAATCACAACTCTTTGTTGTCTGTTGCTCAACCAATTCGCGATCCATTGGTTTACTTGACCGTCAATGCCTATTTGCTTTAATTTATAAAGTAATTTATGATGTGGGACTTTATCAAACGCTTTCTGGAAATCAAGATAGACTACGTCCAGTGATTTGGTTACGTCATAAACTGAGAAGAGATCGTTATAAAAGGTCAGTAGGTTTGACAGGCAGGATCTTTTGTTACGGAAGCCATGTTGTGAATCCCCAATTAATGAGTGGCTTTCGAGGTAACTCACAATTTTGTCTCTAATTATGCTTTCGAGTAGCTTACCTACAATTGAAGTTAGACTAATGGGTCGGTGGTTACCTGGTATTTTTTTGTCTCCTTTCTTAAAAATCGGTGTCACGTTAGCCTTTTTCCAATCCGAAGGGACGATGCCTTGTCGCAAGGACATATTGAATACGGTTGTGAGGGAGGAGAGTATTTCGCTCTTTGTTTCTTTAAGCAGTATAGGATATACTTTGTCGGGTCCGGGACTTTTATTTGTTTTAAGTGATTGGAGAGCTTTAAGGACTTCATCGGTTGTTATTTCAAAATTAGGCAATACATGCTCGAGATTTACAGTAGTGCTGGTGTTGGTGGTAGCGAGAGGAAGACTGTTAGTATTAAACACCGAGGAAAAGTAATTGTTTAAGAGGTTTGCAATGTGTTGGCTGTCAGTCACTAGTGCACCGTCGCTTTTGTTAAAGGTCCAACACCACTTTTGATCGCCTTTCTGTTGTGTATGTAACTGAAGAATGATTTCGGATTATTTTTACAGTTGGCTGCAATATTTTCTTCATATCTACGCTTTGCCTGACCTACTAGTCTTTTTACTCGTCGCCTGGCATCATTATAAAGTCTAATGTTTTCGGGCGTGCTTTGTTCTTTCTTTAACCTGTAAAACAATTTTCTCTCATTGACTGATTGTTTAATTTCGCTATTAAACCACGGTGGGCTTTTATTAGTGTTAATTCGCTTTTCGCACAAGGGGACGAATGTGTTCTGCTGAGTGAGTAAGTGATTTTTAAAGCTTAGCAAGGCTTCCTCTACATTGCCGTCATCTGATAGTTGTATTTCTGTTAGTTTTTGTCGGATTTCTACGAAGTTAGCTCTTTTGAAATTGGGCACCTTTACTTTATTTTCAGTCACTGATGATTGAGCTCTAATGTCGACGCGCAGTAATTTATGATCGCAAGAACCGAGGTGTTCTCCTACCGTGACATTACTGACTAGGTTATCTTGGGTCGTTATAACAAGGTCGAGTATATTATTTTGTCGAGTTGGTTCAGAAACCATTTGGCTTAGATAATTTTCTTCTAGAAATTCGATCATTCTATGTGACTCGCCTTCTGTACCTGACAGTGTCGCCCAGTCGATTTGGGGGAGGTTAAAGTCTCCTAATATCAGTGAATCGTTGTTATTAAGTGACTGCCTTAAGACGCTGTACATTTCAAGGTCGTCATCGAGTGATTGCCCGGGAGGTCTGTAGGTGACAGATATATTTAAATTGACTTTTGCAATGTTTATTCGCACGCACAAATGTTCAACGTTACTGTTTCCCGGTGTTTTGTCAGTGGGTTGCAAATAGCTTTTGACATAAAGGGCGACGCCACCGCCTCTACGGTTTACACGATCTTTGTTGAAGAGTCTGTAGCCATCTATGTTGTATTCGGAACTTAAATCAATATTTGTGGTGTCGATAAATGTTTCGGTTATAGCAATTATGTCAAAATTTTCTGTTAGAGCAAGACCTCTTACTTCATCAAACTTGTTTCTTAGGCTACGCGCATTGAAACGAAGGATTTTTAAGTTATCTAGAGGCTTGGTATTAGAGGTGGTGGTACTTGCGGGATCACGGTTACGGGTTTGTTGCGATGCACGGCGTCTATTTACACGGGTGGGGTGGAGGGACGTGGCTGTGACTCGTTTTTTGCTCGGATGACACGTACTGCGTCGTTGAGGAGCCTTCCGAATCTTGCCGCCCCGATGGGAGACAGGTGCAATCCGTCCCTGTGGAAGAGCTCACATTGTCCATAGAAATTGTCCCATGCGTTGAAGAACTCCACGTCAAGCTCCCTACAAAGAGTCTGTAAGCGGTTGTTTAGGCTGAAGGCCTTACTGAAAAAGTCGCTCTCCGCCCAAGTCCGTGGTAGAACTCCTGAAATCAAAATGTTAGGGGATTTAGACTTATACTGCTGGATGAGCCTACGGTACTTCTCCAGGAGTTCCTCAGACCGGGTCGTGGTGACGTCGTTCGTACCTGTGTGAATAACAAACAGTGAATCATTAGTAGCCTGGGGGGAGATCTCCTCAAGAGCAGCAGTTATATCGTCGATCCCAGCACCAGGATAGCAATAGTTCCGTCTTCGACGAGGAACTCTGCCGCAGAACTCAACGACCTGCTGGCGAATCATGGAGTCACCCACCAGGAAGGTGCTCTCCTGCTCGTCCTCCTCCTCCAGAATGGCAAACCTGTTGAAGCAATGAACAGTATAAATCGCTTGTCTGGCTGGTTTGGCTCCTCCATTCACGACGGTGAAGCCATCATGAGCGGTGCCACTAGCATCTTCCCGTTGCGTGGTGTTGTCCGCTGGTGTCGACGGTACCGCTGAGGGCAAGGGGGCGGTTGGAGAAGGGTTTGGCACCACAGCAACGTTAGCCTGGATGAATTCCTCCAAGGAGGCAACAGTGCCAGAAAGCTCTATTATTTTATTCTGACCTGCTTCCATCTTCTCTTCTTGCTCCTGCAGTCTTGTCTCGAGATGCTGCCTGGTGAGAGAAAGCTCTATAATTTTATTCTGGCCTTCTTCCATCTTCTCTTCTTGCTCCTGCAGTCTTGTCTCGAGATGCTGCCTGGAGAGACACAGTCGACAGACAGCAGAACGCCCTGTAAAAAAGTGAGCTGAAAAGCTACCGTTACAAGTACTGCACTTCTTAGGCGCCATCTTAGCTGAAATGAAAGAGATAAAAACACAGAGTGAAGGGGATTAGGAAAGGGGGTGAGGTGTGTGAGAGGTAGTTTAGTAATGGAGGAAAAGTGAGAGAGAGGAGGAGTAGGAGGGGATGTGAGGTGAGTAAAGAGGGGGAAAGAGAGGCGGTGAGTGAGGTGTGTGAGATCAAGGAGGGTTGGGAAATAGGTGAGGTGAGTGAGAGGGAGTTTGGGAAAGGAGGTAAAGTGGGAGAGAGGAGGAGTAGGAAGGGATGTGAGGTGAGTGAGGTGTGTGAGATCAAGAAGGGTTAAGAAAGAGGCGAGGTACGGTGGGTGGAGGGATGGGTAAATAGGATGTGAGGTGAGTGAGGGGGAGAGGGCTTAGAAATATGTGGAGGTGAGGGAGGAGTAGGAAGGGCTAATCCTCTAGGGGATTTGTAGTGAGGAGGAGCAAAAGGGATGTGAGGTGAGCGAGGGTGGGGGGGCTTAGGTGAGGTGAGGGAAAGGGGTGTAGGAAGTGTTAATCCTCTAGGGGATTTAAAGAGGGTGTAGTGAGGAGGAGCAGATTTAATCCTCAGGGAATTCAAAGGGTGAGTTGTCGACACACCCAAATCACGCGTGAAACACTCGGGAACACAACAACACACTCGGAACACACGAAACACTCAGAAACTCAAGCATAAGCACGATTAAACACCCTCAAGTCACTCGCAAAAACACCGGAAACACAACAGTACACTCAAAACACTCTGAAACCCACGTAGAGCACAGGGAAACAACCAAATCACACGCAAAAGCACTGGAAACACAACACACTTGAAACACTCTGGAACCCACGCAGAACACTCGAAAACAGCCAAATCACACGCAAAAACACCGGAAACACAACAGCACACTCAAAACACTCTGAAACCCACGTAGTACGCTCTGAAGCAGCCAAATCACACGCAAAAACACCGGAAACACAACACACTTGAATCACTCTGAAACCCACGCAGAAAACTCGGAAACAGCCAGATCACACGCAAAAACACCGGAAACATAAATCACAGAGGCAACCACAGGCAGACACACTCGCAGAAACCACAAGCGAACACACACTAAACACGTGTCGGGAAATCACAGGCAACACACAAAGTCCACAAGCGAGAACACACAAACGCACGTGAAAGCAAACGCAATTCCAAGAGCACAACGAAAACACAGGGTTGACAAGGTGTGAAGCGAGGCTGTGGAGCGCAGCGGGGTGAGGTCACGTCCGTCTCTCAGGAGAGGTCTGGTGTGATGAATATATGAAGATGTCGTCGATGTAGCAGGTGCAGAAGGGTAAAGGGTAAGGGTAAGTGGCTGCGGCTGGGTTGGGTCTGCGAGAGTGTTGGTGGAGGGCGTATCCATTGTGACAAGAGGCGAGGGAGCAGCTTGCGTCACTCCGAGGTTACCAATGTAGCGGGTGCTACTCAAGGCAGTCCAACTTTTTAGTTCAGGAGAGGGAGAACCAAACACGGTGATGTTCTGACATCAACTGATTTATTAGTGATATATATATATATATATATATATATATATATATATATATATATATATATATATATATATATATATATATATATATATATATATATATATATATATATATATATATATATATATATATATATACTGAAAAATCAGTAGTGCGGTTGCGGTAGTACGGCATTTATTCCGGAGTAGTGTGGTTCGGTAGTGTGCGGTCCCATTTTTTTCTTTCCCAGTGCGGTACGCGGTGTGCGGAACTACGGTAGCGGTAGTCACTAGTCAATATTTAAAATTTAAAAAAAACTTTAGTGCCTATCCTCAGTTAACTAATAACTTGTGAGATACAAAAAAAAAAATATAGGAGGACTGGGGGAGGGAGAGAGGGAGGTAAGGGAGGAGGAAGGGGGAGGCAGGGGAGTAGAGGACGGGAAGGGGAGGAGGGGGAGCGAAGGGAATGCAACTTTGCGAAGGAGGAGGGAGGGGACAGGGAAGGGGGAAGAGGAGAGATCAACGTCATGTGAGAGAGGAGGAAGTGGGGGGGTGGGAAGGAAGGAAGGACGGAAGGAAGGAAGGAAGGGTGGTGAGACTTTGAATAACAGCTGCAGTAGCCAGGGAGAAATGGTAGGGAGGATAAGGGGAAGTGAAGGGGAAGGGGAGGAGGGTAGGAAGGGCAGGAATTCTCCGGCCTTTGAGCGAAAACGAAAGATTACTAATATAGGAAAGTCATGACGGGAACAGTGTGAAACATTATTCAAACTGTCAAACATATTAAGACAAAACACATCAACTGCAACTGGTAATAGCGAGACATCGTGGGGAAGTTCTAAGCCTGGCGTCTCAGACCTCAGTGAAGTAACCACGTGGAAATTTGAATCGAGGAAATAATGATAATAATAATAATAATAGTAATAATAATAATAATAATAATAATAATAATAATAATAATAATAATAATAATAATAATAATAATAGTAATACTAATAATAAATTATTATTATTATTATTATTATTATTATTATTATTATTATTATTATAATCAAACAATATTGATCTTGGCTACATTGAAAAGAGAGAGAGAAAGAGAAGTTACAATAATTTGAAGAAAAAACAACAGATATAGTAAGTACTATGGTCTATGTTATGCATAAAAAATAAAAAAATTGTACGGGACATGAGCAGCGATCATGTTAGTGCTTGCTTGTACAGTCATCGTTAGAGGCAGTCATGGCGCGCCGCCTTGGGTTGAGTAACGAACAGATTTACTCTGAATTATTCATTTAGTATTTAATTTTGAACAATAACTGAAAAGTCAGAATGATTTAATCACTGATTCTGATGACTGATGCCGTTTGACTGATTGAGTCCGATTTACTGTAAAAAAAAAAAAAAAAAAATTCTGTGAGCATGCCGCGCTGCAAATGTCTTCGATAGTTTTATAAGTACCGCAAAAAGTACCGCAGGATTTTTTAGTGCGGTCCACGGTAGTAGGAGTAGGTAGGAAGACACCTACTGAACGGGCGCAAGCCACTCCCGGGGAAGTGAGGAGGGTGTGGAAGCCCTCCAAAGACCCTTCCCATTACCTCACTAACTGTTTCCCTATTGTCTCATCTACACCATTGAGTAGTTCAGCATGCTCTTTAAAGACAGATCCTCTTCTATCCACACCACACTACATTCACACAACACACACACCTTTTTCCAAAATTCATATTCAAAATGGCGTTCAACAACAGTGCCTCGGAGTCCCCGCCTGGGGGGGGGGGCACAAACTCCCCCGAGGACTCCCCTTCTGGCTGCCGATCTGAAAGGTGCCTTGATAACTTCTCGAGCCTTTCTCTTCTCAATTTCTGGAACATTCGCGGTCTTCGTTCTAATTTTCATTCTGTGGAACACCATCTCTCCTCTAAACCTCACCTTCTCTTCCTCACCGAAACAAAGGTTTCTGAAGCTACTGACAGCAATATCTATTATGTTCAGTCCTACTATCTCTATCCTAAATTTCAATCCAAAGCTGGATGTTGCGTCTACGTGCGCAACGACATCACTTGTTCTCGTGCCCACGACTTTGACTCTTCTGAATTTTCCACCATCTGGCTAAGACTTCATTGTCATTATATTACTAAATACATCTGTGCTGTTTATCTCTCACCTAACTCTACTGACTATGTAAAATTCTTTGACTATATGAACTCTAAAGTGGAGCACATCTTGACCCACTCATCTGTGGGGATTTTAATCGCCTAGACGTCAGCGACACGATGCACCAACTGAATCTCACCCAGGTCGTTAATTTCCCCACCCACCAACAAGCTACTCTCGACCTCATCATGACCGACCTGAGCCAGCAGTACTCACCCCCCCCCAGCCTCTCCCCCTCATGGGACGTAGCGGCCACCTGTCAGTCCTGTGGGAACCGGTTCACACCACCTCACTGCCTCAGTCATCCTCCGTCAGGTCATTCAGGCCCCTGACTGACTCGGCAATCAGACGGTTCGGGCAGTGGATTACGCAACACCCCTGGACTGAAGTGACAAATGAGCCAGACGTCAACCACAAATGGGAGCAGTACCAACACACTATTACCAGCGCCTACCACACCTTCTTCCCCATTAAGACGTTCCCAGTCCATCCATCTGACGCCCCCTGGATCAACCCCACCGTCAAGAGGCTCATCTCGCAGAGAAACAGGGCCCACAATACAGACTCTGCCCGCTACAGACAGCTCAGGAACAGAGTCATCAGGGAGATCAAAACCGCCAGAGCAAACTATTATCCTGAAAAAATACACCATCTTAAACAGGCCAACAACAGACAGTGGTATCACAGCCGAGGAGATAAATATATACCCATTTCGCGGGTATCTGTCAAAGCCTCCCAAAACTTGATCTCACCGCCCTCCCCACCTACCTACCATCCCCCTCCACACCCCCCTCCGTCCAGGAGGTTGATGTTTTCAATAAATTAAAGAAATTAAGGACGCACAGAGCTACCACGCCCACTGACCTCCCAATCAAAATTTATAAGGAATTTGCCCCTGAACTTGCCACCCCCATTTGCTCCATAATAAATGCTTCACTTGAACAAAACACTTTCCCTAGCGACTGGAAAACTTCCTTTGTCACTCCCATCCCCAAAATTTCCAGCCCACAGTCCCTTAATGACCTAAGTCCAATCGCCATCACGCCCATTCCCAGCCTCATTTGTGAAGATTTTATTTTTAACTGGGCTTTTGATGATATTAATAGCCTCATAGACATCCAACAATTTGGCAACATGAAGCACTCCTCCACCACTCATTGCCTGGTCAGATCTCTAGATTTCATACACAGCCACCTGGACAAACGATACACCTCCCTTGCCCTTGCTTTTGTCGGCTTCAGGAAAGCATTTGACCTTGTAGACCACACTGTTGTCATTACTAAGGCCATTGAGCTGGGGTTTCACCCTAATATTGTATCGTGACTGGCTGATTTCCTCAGCGCCCGCCAGCAAATAGTTCGCTCCCAGGGCTCTGTCTCCCCTCCTCTTGAGCTGACGTGTGGCGTCCCGCAAGGCACTGAAATTGGTCCGCTTTGCTTCTTGGTGCTCATTAACGACTCTCTCATGGACACACCGCATCGCTGGAAATATGTTGACTACAGCACCTTGGGCGTCCCCGTCAACAACAGGGATCCAGACTATGCACCTCTTCAAGCGTGGACGGTGGACAACAGTGCCACTATCAACCACACCAAGACCATGGTGATGCACGTTTGCACGTCCAAGAGAGATGTGCCACCTCCGCTGCTGTCAATTGACTCACACCACCTCCAGGTTGTCCAGTCCACCAAACTACTCGGCATCACTGTGGACTACCAGCTCAACTGGAAGCTCCACGTCTCCAACACCGTCAGAGCAGCCTCCTACAAGCTGTACATGCTGCGTAGACTCAGGACGCTGCGGGCACCGGCTGCTGAGCTGTGCAATATTTACTCATCATTCATACTGTCAAAGCTCATGTATGCCTCCCCGGCGTGGTCATCGTCCCTTACCCTCACCCAACAACAGAAGCTTGAGAGGGTTCAAAAGAGGGCATTCAGGGTCATTTTAGGCCCTGACTACCACACCTACGACAATGCCCTGACCACCCTGAGTCTCCCGAGGCTCTCTGACAGGCACCAGGACGCCCTCAGAAAATTCGGCATCTCTCTGCTTCACCATCATCGCCACCGCCACCTCCTGCCACCCGACGCCCCTCCCCCCACCCGCTTCACCAGACACCACAACATACTCACCCCCTTCAGAGCGCCGCAAACCGACCGTTACAAACGTAGCGCAGTGCCCGCGATAGTGCGGATGATAAACAATGCCCAGTGACAGTCAAACCCAAAGGGCCGCGGTGGAGATTAGCACCTCGCCGCTACCCTTTAAGTGCCCCCTTCACACCACCCTCCCTCTCCCTTATGTCTCTATTTTTAGCTCTCGCAAACCACCCTCTCCCTCCCTCTAGTGTAGCCTATTTACTATTAGTTTATTGTATTTTTAATTTGTATATTTTCAGCCTAACGGCTGCCATACATTAATAAACCTGCTATTATTATTATTATTATTGTTATTATTATTATTATCTCCATCCGCTGAAATCTCCATCTTGGGAGATTTCAATGTTCACCACCAGCTTTGGCTTTCATCCTCTTTCACTGACCAGCCTGGTGAACAAGCCTACAACTTTGCTTTTCTCAACGATCTAGAGCACTTGGTTCAGCTCCCTACACGTATCCCCGACCGTCTTGGAGACAGGCCCAACATACTAAGCCTCTTCCTTACTTCTAACCTTTGTGCTTACTCTGTCAAACTGTTCTCTCCGTTGGGCTCCTCCGATCACAATCTTATTTCTGTATCCTGTCCTATCGCTCCTGTACACCCTCTGGACCCACCGAAGAGGCGATGCTTCTGGCATTTCGCTTCAGTTCGGTGGAATGACCTGAGGATGTACTTTTCCGATTTCCCGTGGAATGTTACTGTTTCCAGGAGAGAAACCTGTGTGTGCCCAGCGCATCACAAAGGTGATTGTCTCTGGAATGGAGGCATACATTCCACGTTCTTTCTCTACTCCTCATGCTAAAAAGCCTTGGTTTAATCATGCTTGTTCTCGTGCTATTAAAGATAGAGAGGCAGCTCACAAAAGGTACCAGAGCCTTTGCACTCCTGCTAACCATGATCTTTATATTTCTGCCCGGAATCGTGCCAAATCTATTCTCCGACTTACCAAAAATTCCTTCATTAATAGAAAATGCCAAAACCTTGCTTCTCTAATTCTTCCCGTGACTTCTGGCATCTAGCCAAAAATATCTCCTCCAATTTCACTTCTTCCTCTTTCCCTCCTCTCCTTAACCCTAACGGCAGCACCGCCGTCTCATCTGCTTCTAAGGCTGAACTCTTCGCTCAAACTTTCTGTATGAACTCCACCTTGGACGATTCTGGGTATATTCCTTTTACTCATCCTCCCTCTGACTCCTTTATGCCTGTTATTAAGATTCTTCCTAATGATGTTTTCTTTGCCCTCTCTGGCCTCAACTCTCAGAAGGCTTATGGACTTGATGGAGTGCCTCCTATTGTCCTTCCACCCAGCAGTGAATGGGTACCAGGTATTAATCGGGGGTTGTGTCCCGTCTCCTGGGATCTGTTCCCTTCTATAATTCCTTCCTCTTCTCTCTTTCTCCGGCATATGACCACAGATGTTGCGCCGACTAAACGGAACTTTCCAACTTCCTATTGTCCTTAAAAACCGTGCTTCTGTGCTGACACTCTGCCTATCAACATCTACCTTTCCTTCCTACTGGAAGCACGCCTTCGTACAGCCTGTGCCTAAGAAGGGTGACCGTTCCAATCCCTCAAACTACCGCTCTAAAGCTTTACTTTCCTGTCTATCTAAAGCTTTTGAATCAGTCCTTAACCGGAAGATTCAAAAGCACCTTTCCACCTCTAACCTTCTATCTGATCGCCAGTATGGGTTCCGTAAGGGGTGTTCTACTGGCGATCTTCTTGCTCTCTTAACAGACTCTTGGTCATCCTCCCTTAGCCGTTTCGGTGAAACTTTCTCTGTTGTGCTAGACATATCGAAAGCCTTCGATGGAGTCTGGCACAAGTCTTTGCTTTCTAAACTGCCCTCTTTCGGATTCTGTCCCTCTCTCTGTTCTTTTATCTCCAGTTTCCTTTCCGGCCGTTCTACCTCTGCGGTGATACATGGTCATTGTTCTTCCCTTAAACCTATCAACAATGGTGTTCCACAGGGCTCTGTCCTATCACCCACTCTCTTCCTGTTATTCATCAATGATCTTCTTTCCATAACAAACTGTTATGTCCACTCATACACCAACGACTCCACTCTGCATTATTCAACTTCTTTCAATAGAAGACCATCCCAACAGGTAGTACATGACTCCAGACTGGAGGCTGCAGAACGCTTAACCTCAGACCTTGCTATCATTTCCGATTGGGGTAGAAGGAACCGTGTGTCCTTCAATGCCTCAAAAATTCAATTTCTCCACCTGTCAACTCGACACAATCTTCCAAACACCTATCCCTTATTCTTCGACAACACTCAGCTGTCACCTTCTTCAACACTAAATATCCTCGGTCTATCCTTAACTCAAAATCTTAACTGGAAACTTCACATCTCCTCTCTCACTAAATCAGTTTCCTCGAGGTTGGGCGTTCTGTATCGTCTCCGCCAGTTCTTCTCCCCCGCATAGTTGCTATACATAGACAGGGGCCTTGTCCGCCCTCGTATGGAGTATGCATCTCACGTGTGGGGGGGCTCCACTTACACAGCTCTTCTGGACAGAGTGGAGTCTAAGGCTCTTCGTCTCATCAGCTCTCCTCCTCTTACTGATAGTCTTCTACCTCTTAAATTCCGTCGCGATGTTGCCTCTCTCTCTATCTTCTATCGATATTTTCACGCTGACTGCTCTTCTGAACTTGCTAACTGCATGCCTCCCCCCCTCCCGCGGCCTCGCCACACACGACTTTCTACTGAAGCTCATCTCTATACTGTCCAAACCCCTTATGCAAGAGTTAATCAGCATCTTCACTCTTTCATCCCTCACGCTGGTAAACTCTGGAACAATCTTCCTTCATCTGTAAGCTCCTCCTGCCTACGACTTGAACTCTTTCAAGAGGATGGTATCAGGACACCTCTCCTCCCGAAATTGACCTCTCTTTTGGCCACTCCTCTGTACTCTTTAGGAGCAGTAAGTAGCGTTTTTTTTTTCATTGTTTTTATGCCCTTGAACTGTCTCCTTTGCTGTAAAAATAAAAAAAGAAAGATCGCGGGCACAATAACGAAGGGAGCCTACGGGCGGCGGTGCAGATAGGAGAGAGATGTATGACAGATATCAAGATCGGGAGATGTAGGGAAGGAAATATGCATGAAGTCACCAGAAATCAGGACGATGGGTTTGGTACTATAGAGCGAGTACAGAGAATCTTTGACAGGGTAAGGAAAGATGGGAAAAGGTATAGGCTAGGAAAGTGCCGCGTGACCTGAAGGGTATGTGGACGGATATACCAGCTGTGATTAGTGTGATAAGAGGTAAGAGTGATAAGTGATCTATGGACCAGGCAGGAAGGAGACGAAACGCTGGACCAGAAAGAACAGCCGGGCGAAAAAAGAAATCTAAGTGGTAAAGTACAAGGTGACTAGAGACGTCGTCAGAAACAAGCAGTACTACTAGGTTTTGGCAGGGGCGTTTTCCCTCGCGTGAGAACGGAATTTCTTGCGATATTCCTCTGAGGGAGGAGGATCAGCTTCTCCCGCTGAACGCTGTTCGGGGGGAAGAGCCGGGAGCGCATCACCGCTATCAAAAGAACGAAAGACTCGCTTCACATGGTCGAGGTGGACGACTTTGACCTCGTACGACGTTAAGTGTCGTACTTTAATATTGCTTCCCCTTTCAAGTTGAACTCGGTAAGGGCCTTCAAAGGGTGGGGCGAATTTGCTTTGAATCTCGTGAATCTAAACAAATACAACATCCCCTGGGCTAATTAGTTTATCTTTAGCGGTCCGCCATTGCTGAGTGATCACTTTATCCTGGGACTCAGTGATATTTTGTTGCACTGGTATATCAGTGTTTTGAAAGTCTGCAACTCTGAGTCTTACATAATCATCAAAATTGTAAATGGGCTCCGCTTTTTGTGGCAACAATGAGTACGGAAGCCTCTTGTCCTGTCCGAATACAACGAAATGGGGCGTGTTTCCGATTGAGGAGTGTAAGGAAGAATTCAGTGATGCCGCTACTTGGGCATCCACTTATGCCAGGAGGAAGAAACATCGCCAACCAGGGAGCGAAGGTGTTAGATGACCTTTCTGTTTTGTCTCTCCACCATGCCGTTGGAAGCAGAATGATACGCTACAATAACATTTAGGATCTTGAACTGACGGCAAATTTCTTGCAGAATTTGGTTGTTAAATTCCGTTCCGTTGTCCGACAGTAACACCTTTGGTGTGTTGAACTTGCAGAACACTTCATCGATTAGCGCCGTAGCCACCATCTTGGCTGATTTATTTTTGAGTGGCACCAGTACCGAGAACCTACTAAAGGGATCAGTGGCTACAAGCAGGTACTGGTGGCCTTCTGAGGTGAGTGGCAGTCTTAACAAGTCAATCGCTACAGTGTCCCATGGTTCCTGGGGAACTGGATAACTTAGAATAGGCACCTGTGATTTTAAAGAACCTTTGTTATCCGCACAAGATTGGCACGTATCTATTGGCTGGAGTAGGTAGGAAGACACCTACCGAACGGGCGCAAGCCACTCCCGGTGAGGTATATATGGGAGGTGAGAAGGGAGCTGAAGCCCTCCAAAGACCCTTCCCATGTCCTCACTAACCGTTTCCCTATTGTCTCACCAACACCAGAGAGTAGTTCAGCATGCTCTCTAAAGACAGATCCTCTCTTTATCCACACCACACTACATTCACACAACATATACACCTTTTCCCAAAATTCAAATTTCAAAATGGCGCACCAACAACAAGCCTCGGAGTCCCCGCATGGGGGGGAGACCACAAATTCCCCCAGGGAGGACTCCCCTTCTGGCTGCCGACCCGAGAGGTGTTTTGATAACTCCTCGAACCTCTTTCTTCTCAATTTCTGCAACATTCGCGGTCTTCGCTCTAATTTTCATTCTGTGGAACATCATCTCTCCTCCTCTAAACCTCACCTTCTCTTCCTTACCGAAACACAGGTTTCTGAGGCTACTGACAGCAATCTCTACTCTGTTCCCTCCTACTATCTCTATCCTAAATTTCAATCCAAAGCTGGATGTTGCGCCTACGTGCGCAACGACATCAATTGCTCTCGTGCCCACAACCTTGACTCTTCTGAATTTTCTACCATCTGGGTAAGACTTCATTGTCATTCTATTACTAAATACATCTGTGCTGTTTATCTCTCACCTAACTCTACCAACTATGTAAAATTCTTTGACTATTTGAATTCTAAAGTGGAGCACATCTTGACCCACTCTCCCTTCGCTGAAATCTCCATCCTAGGAGATTTCAATGTTCACCACCAGCTTTGGCTTTCATCCTCTTTCGCTGACCATCCTGGTGAACAAGCCTACAACTTGCTATCCTCAACGACCTAGAGCAGTTGGTCCAGCACCCTACACGTATTCCCGACCGTCTTGGAGACCGGCCCAACATTCTGGACCTCTTCCTTACCTCAAACCCTTCTGCTTATTCTGTCAAACTGTTCTCTCCGTTGGGCTCCTCCGATCACAATCTTATTTCTGCATCCTGCCCTATCGCTCCTGTACACCCTCTGGACCCACCGAAGAGGCGATGCTTCTGGCATTTTGCTTCAGCTCGGTGGGACGACCTGAGGATGTACTTTTCCGATTTCCCGTGGAATGATTATTGCTTCCAGGATAGAGACCCCTCTGTGTGTGCTCAGAGCATCACAGAGGTGATTGTCTCTGGAATGGAGGCATACATTCCTCGTTCTTTCTCTACTCCTCATGCTAAAAAGCCTTGGTTTAATCACGCTTGTTCTCGTGCTGTCAATGATAGAGAGGCAGCTCACAAAAGGTACCAGAGCCTTCAAACTAATGCTAATTATGAACTTTACATTTCTGCCCGAAATCGTGCCAAATCTATTCTCCGACTAACCAAAAATTCTTTCATTAATAGAAAATGCCAAAACCTTGCTTTTTCTAACTCTTCCCGTGACTTCTGGCATCTAGCCAAAAACATCTCCTCCAACTTCACTTCTTCATCTTTCCCTCCACTCCTCAGTCCTGACGGCAACACTGTCGTCTCATCTATCTCTAAGGCTGAACTCTTCTCTCAAACTTTTTCTAAAAACTCCACTCTGGACGATTCTGGGCATATTCCTCCTACTCATGCCCCCGCTGACTCCTTTATACCTGTTATAAAGATTCTTCAAAATGATGTTTTCTATGCTCTCTCTGGCCTCAATCCTCAGAAGGCTTATGGACCTGATGGAGTGCCTCCTATTGTCCTTAAAAACTGTGCCTCCGTGCTGTCACCGTGCCTGGTCAAACTCTTTCGCCTCTGCCTGTCAACATCTACCTTTCCTTCTTGCTGGAAGTATGCCTTCATACAGCCTGTGCCTAAGAAGGGTGACCGCTCCAATCCCTCAAACTACCGTCCTATAGCTTTACTTTCTTGTCTATCTAAAGCTTTTGAATCAATCCTTAACCGGAAGATTCAAAAGCACCTTTCCACTTCTGACCTTTTATCTGATCGCCAGTATGGGTTCCGCAAGGGGCGTTCTACTGGTGATCTCCTAGCCTTCTTAACTGACTCTTGGTCATCCTCTCTTAGCCGTTTCGGTGAAACCTTTGCTATTGCACTAGACATATCAAAAGCTTTTGATAGGGTCTGGCACAAATCTTTGCTTTCCAAACTACCCTCCTACGGTTTCTATCCTTCTCTCTGTACCTTTATCTCCAGTTTCCTTTCTGACCGTTCTATTTCTGTCGGGTAGACGGTCACTGTTCTTCCCCTAAATCTATTAACAGTGGTGTCCCACAGGGTTCTGTCCTATCTCCCACTCTTTTTCTGTTGTTCATTGATGATCTTCTTTCCAAAACGAACTGTCCTATCCATTCCTACGCCGATGATTCCACTCTGCATTACTCAACTTCTTTTAATAGAAGACCCACCCTACAGGAACTTAACGACTCAAGGCTGGAGGCTGCAGAACGCTTAGCCTCAGACCTTACTATTGTTTCCGATTGGGGCAAGAGGAACCTGGTGTCCTTCAATGCCTCAAAAACACAGTTTCTCCACCTATCCACTCGACACAATCTTCCAAACAACTATCCCCTATTCTTTGACAACACCCTGCTATCACCTTCCTCAACACTAAACATCCTCGGTCTATCCTTAACTCAAAATCTCAACTGGAAACTTCATATCTCATCTCTTACTAAATCAACTTCCTCGAGGCTGGGCGTTCTGTACCGTCTCCGCCAATTCTTCTCCCCCGCACAGTTGCTGTCCATATACAGGGGCCTTGTCCGCCCTCGTATGGAGTATGCATCTCATGTGTGGGGGGGCTCCACTCACACAGCTCTTCTGGACAGAGTGGAGGCTAAGGCTCTTCGTCTCATCAGCTCTCCTCCTCATACTGATAGTCTTCTACCTCTTAAAATCCGCCGCAATGTTGCCTCTCTTTCTATCTTCTATCGATATTTCCACGCTGACTGCTCTTCTGAACTTGCTAACTGCATGCCTCCCCCCCTCCCGCGGCCCCGCTGCACTCGACTTTCTACTCATGCTCATCCCTATACTGTCCAAACCCCTTATGAAAGAGTTAACCAGCATCTTCACTCTTTCATCCCTCACGCTGGTAAACTCTGGAACAATCTTCCTTCATCTGTATTTCCTCCTGCCTACGACTTGAACTCTTTCAAGAGGAGGGTATCAGGACATCTCTCCTCTCGTATTTGACCTTGCTCTCGGCCACTTCTTTTGTTTCTTTTTTAGGAGCAGCGAGTAGCGGGCTTTTTTTTATTAATGTTTTTTTTGTGTGTGTGTGCCCTTGAGCTGCCTCCTTTGTTGTAAAAAAAAATAAAAAAAATTATGAATGTCCTTGCGCATGGTGGGCCAATAGTATTCCAGTCTAGCCTGGTGGAGACACCTATCTTTCCCTGGGTGTCCTGCATATAGGGAGGAATGTAAATTATGGATAATGGCCGGGACAAGAGACTTAGGCACTACTATCTGTGTGACCTCGCGGTCCGGCTCATGTTTAGCAGTCAAGTAAGTAGACCTAACTAGCGCCTCGTCCCTGATGTCGAATTCAGGGAGTGGGACGGGAAGGCGAGGAAGATGAGTTGCATCGCCCGACTCCAGGTAATACAAAATTGGTGAGCATAACGCATCATCCCTCTGGGCAGAAACTAACGTTTGTTTAAAATCCTCGTCGCCTAGTGCCTGGATTTAAGCTATTTGGCGTGATAAGGCGTCTGCCACTACGTTGGCTCTACCCGGCAAGTACTCAAAGTGTAGATTAAAATCTTGTATGACCAACGCCCATCTTGCTAGGTTTTTTGCATTGAACAGTTCGACTACCGCGGCGTGGTCCGTCTTTATTCGGATCGGGTAGCCGTGAATGAGATCACGGAAGTGGCGCAGGCTCCATACGACTGCGAGGGCCTCCTTGTGAGTCGTCGAGTAATTTTGTTCGGCCTTGTTAAGGACTCTACTGGCGTATCCAATAACCTGTAGTTTATTTTTCTCATCCTTTTGCATTAGTGCCGCGCCCAAACCGATACCCGACGCATCTGTGTACAAATATAACTCTTTGTTAAAGTCTGGTTATGCAAGAATCGGTGAAGTGGTAAGTATGTCTTAAGCCTCTAATTTCCAGTTTCGAGGTAAACGTTCAGTTTGCTTCTCTTTTTGTCCGTTATCTTTCAGTTTCTCCCTAATTTTGTTCATCCTCTCTTTGACATAATTATGAGTATATATATATATATATATATATATATATATATATATATATATATATATATATATATATATATATATATATATATATATATATATATATATATATATATATATATATATATATATATATATATATATATATATATATATATATATATATATATATATATATATATATATATATATATATATATATATAATGATATATATTTATATATATATATATATATATATATATATATATATATATATATATATATATATATATATATATATATATATATAGTAAACACCAGGAAAAGACAACATTTGCGCTCCATGGTAACCAGCAGCATACTTAATAAAAAAACACGGTTGAAGTAAATAAATAAACAAACAATTTCTGGATGAAGTAAAGCAGAAGTTATGATATGCTTTAATGGTAATACATATTTTACTTCAAGTATATAAAGTTAAGTATATAAATATCTAGAAAAAAACGACCATTTTCATTTCTTGGTTATAAACAACACAAAAATTTCGTTAGTAATTTCGTATAACGAAATTACTAACGAAACGTAAACATCCCAAAGAAAGCGATCTAGCGTGTCTTCATTTTCAACGCCCCAACACTTCCCAAGGACCGAAAATTGAGGTAAACATACAGAGAAAAGTGAGATTTGGAAACTGAAAATACAAAGAAAAAGTAAGTTGAAATAGTTGTTGGAAAAAAGTAGATCATTAGGCAGCTTTGAAACATGTTTTAGACCCCCTCTGAAAATTGTGGCATTTTATAATTATATCCCTCAAGTGTTGCCTGTAGGAATCATAAAAGGCTACATAGAGACAGGGAGGGACTACAAGAGGAGATTGGTCAGGGATATGAAATCAAATCGCCTTGTTTTTAATTAACTGAGGAATATTTCACGTGATGCTTTACAGAGTTTTGTGGTGAAAGAACAGAGCAGTCCTTACTGAGTGAACGCTTGCAGATGACAGGCGAAGCTAGTGACTGAGTGTTTGTGACTGGCGAGGGTATAGTGATGGAGCGTGTGGAGAGTGCGGGCTGTGGCAATGCTGACTCCTCCTCCCCCAGACACACATGCACATACGCATGTGTAGCGCTGTGTCTGCGGCGTCTCGGTGGGTGTGCGTAGTGTGAGGGAGTTGGAGGTCTAGCTAGTCCTTGGGGTCCTGAGTCTAGAACTGTCCCTGGCTGGGGTCGTAGGGGGAGTCCTGGCTGAAGGATGAGGGCTGTGCGTCGTAGGGGCTGAAGCTGCCCTGGTGAGACCCAAAGTCTGGGTCTGAGCCGGAGGGAGGATTGCTGAAGGCGTCCTGGTTGTCAGACCCATCCGTGCCGAAGGCCGGGGCGGAGGGGTCTTCGCTGAAGGTGCCATCATACCCTTCCTCGTACTGGGCTCCGCGGGTGAACCGCGTGGCGTGGCTGAAGGAGATGGGGCTGGCGGGTTGGGGCTGCTCGGTCTGGGCTTCCGCAGTGTTTTCCTCGTGCTGGGCGTTGCGGGTGAACCGCGTGGCGTGGCTGAAGGAGATGGGGCTGGCGGGCTGGGGCTGCTCGGTCTGGGCTTCCTCACTCTCTTCCTTGTGCTGGGCGTTGCGGGTGAACCGCGTGGCGTGGCTTAAGGAGATGGGGCTGGCGGGCTGGGGCTGCTCGGTCTGGGCTTCCTCACTCTCTTCCTTGTTCTGGGCGTTGCGGGTGAACCGCGTGGCGTGGCTTAAGGAGATGGGGCTGGCGGGCTGGGGCTGCTCGGTCTGGGCTCCCTCAGTGTCTCCATTTTGCTGGGCGTTGCGGGTGAACCGCGTGGCGTGGCTGAAGGAGATGGGGCTGGCGGGCTGGGGCTGCTCGGTCTGGGCTCCCTCAGCGTCTTCCTCGTCCTGGGCGTTGCGGGTGAACCGCGTGGCGTGGCTTAAGGAGATGGGGCTGGCGGGCTGGGGCTGCTCGGTCTGGGCTTCCTCACTCTCTTCCTCGTGCTGGGCGTTGCGGGTGAACCGCGTGGCGTGGCTGAAGGAGATGGGGCTGGCGGGCTGGGGCTGCTCGGTCTGGGCTCCCTCAGTGTCTCCATTTTGCTGGGCGTTGCGGGTGAACCGCGTGGCGTGGCTGAAGGAGATGGGGCTGGCGGGCTGGGGCTGCTCGGTCTGGGCTCCCTCAGTGTCTTCATCTTTCTGGGCGTTGCGGGTGAACCGCGTGGCGTGGCTTAAGGAGATGGGGCTGGCGGGCTGGGGCTGCTCGGTCTGGGCTCCCTCAGTGTCTCCATCTTGCTGGGCGTTGCGGGTGAACCGCGTGGCGTGGCTTAAGGAGATGGGGCTGGCGGGCTGGGGCTGCTCGGTCTGGGCTCCCTCAGTGTCTTCCTCGTGCTGGGCGTTGCGGGTGAACCGGGTGGCGTGGCTTAAGGAGATGGGGCTGGCGGGCTGGGGCTGCTCGGTCTGGGCTCCCTCAGCGTCTTCCTCGTGCTGGGCGTTGCGGGTGAACCGCGTGGCGTGGCTTAAGGAGATGGGGCTGGCGGGCTGGGGCTGCTCGGTCTGGGCTCCCTCAGTGTCTTCCTCGTGCTGGGCGTTGCGGGTGAACCGCGTGGCGTGGCTGAAGGAGATGGGGCTGGCGGGCTGGGGCTGCTCGGTCTGGGCTCCCTCAGTGTCTTCCTCGTGCTGGGCGTTGCGGGTGAACCGCGTGGCGTGGCTGAAGGAGATGGGGCTGGCGGGCTGGGGCTGCTCGGTCTGGGCTCCCTCAGTGTCTTCATCTTTCTGGGCGTTGCGGGTGAACCGCGTGGCGTGGCTGAAGGAGATGGGGCTGGCGGGCTGGGGCTGCTCGGTCTGGGCTCCCTCAGCGTCTTCATCTTTCTGGGCGTTGCGGGTGAACCGCGTGGCGTGGCTGAAGGAGATGGGGCTGGCGGGCTGGGGCTGCTCGGTCTGGGCTCCCTCAGTGTCTTCATCTTTCTGGGCGTTGCGGGTGAACCGCGTGGCGTGGCTGAAGGAGATGGGGCTGGCGGGCTGGGGCTGCTCGGTCTGGGCTCCCTCAGTGTCTTCATCTTTCTGGGCGTTGCGGGTGAACCGCGTGGCGTGGCTGAAGGAGATGGGGCTGGCGGGCTGGGGCTGCTCGGTCTGGGCTCCCTCAGCGTCTTCCTCGTGCTGGGCGTTGCGGGTGAACCGCGTGGCGTGGCTTAAGGAGATGGGGCTGGCGGGCTGGGGCTGCTCGGTCTGGGCTCCCTCAGTGTCTTCCTCGTGCTGGGCGTTGCGGGTGAACCGCGTGGCGTGGCTGAAAGAGATGGGGCTGGCGGGCTGGGGCTGCTCGGTCTGGGCTCCCTCAGTGTCTCCATTTTGCTGGGCGTTGCGGGTGAACCGCGTGGCGTGGCTTAAGGAGATGGGGCTGGCGGGCTGGGGCTGCTCGGTCTGGGCTCCCTCAGTGTCTCCATCTTGCTGGGCGTTGCGGGTGAACCGCGTGGCGTGGCTTAAGGAGATGGGGCTGGCGGGCTGGGGCTGCTCGGTCTGGGCTCCCTCAGTGTCTCCATTTTGCTGGGCGTTGCGGGTGAACCGCGTGGCGTGGCTGAAGGAGATGGGGCTGGCGGTCTGGGGCTGCTCGGACAGGGCCCCCTCAGTGGCTCCATCGTCCTGGGCGTTGCGGGTGAACCGTGGCGTGGCTTAAGGAGATGGGGCTGGCGGGCTGGGGCTGCTCGGTCTGGGCTTCCTCACTCTCTTCCTCGTGCTGGGCGTTGCGGGTGAACCGCGTGGCGTGGCTTAAGGAGATGGGGCTGGCGGGCTGGGGCTGCTCGGTCTGGGCTCCCTCAGTGTCTTCCTTGTTCTGGGCGTTGCGGGTGAACCGCGTGGCGTGGCTTAAGGAGATGGGGCTGGCGGGCTGGGGCTGCTCGGTCTGGGCTTCCTCACTCTCTTCCTTGTGCTGGGCGTTGCGGGTGAACCGCGTGGCGTGGCTTAAGGAGATGGGGCTGGCGGGCTGGGGCTGCTCGGTCTGGGCTTCCTCACTCTCTTCCTCGTGCTGGGCGTTGCGGGTGAACCGCGTGGCGTGGCTTAAGGAGATGGGGCTGGCGGGCTGGGGCTGCTCGGTCTGGGCTCCCTCAGTGTCTTCCTTGTTCTGGGCGTTGCGGGTGAACCGCGTGGCGTGGCTTAAGGAGATGGGGCTGGCGGGCTGGGGCTGCTCGGTCTGGGCTCCCTCAGTGTCTTCCTTGTTCTGGGCGTTGCGGGTGAACCGCGTGGCGTGGCTTAAGGAGATGGGGCTGGCGGGCTGGGGCTGCTCGGTCTGGGCTCCCTCAGTGTCTCCATCTTGCTGGGCGTTGCGGGTGAACCGCGTGGCGTGGCTGAAGGAGATGGGGCTGGCGGGCTGGGGCTGCTCGGTCTGGGCTCCCTCAGCGTCTTCCTCGTCCTGGGCGTTGCGGGTGAACCGCGTGGCGTGGCTTAAGGAGATGGGGCTGGCGGGCTGGGGCTGCTCGGTCTGGGCTTCCTCACTCTCTTCCTCGTGCTGGGCGTTGCGGGTGAACCGCGTGGCGTGGCTTAAGGAGATGGGGCTGGCGGGCTGGGGCTGCTCGGTCTGGGCTCCCTCAGTGTCTTCCTTGTTCTGGGCGTTGCGGGTGAACCGGGTGGCGTGGCTTAAGGAGATGGGGCTGGCGGGCTGGGGCTGCTC
>NC_066527.1:8959188-8971688 GCF_024679095.1 Eriocheir sinensis
GAGACTATGAGGAAGTTAGGGCGAGCACTGCAACGTTTACCATATGGTGCGTCAACGTGTGTGTATGTTACCGCCTGATCACGTGTTGGACTCGTAATCGCCAGCAGGTACCCTCCCGACATGAGCAAGTGCTCTTTATCGTTGATCTCTGGGTACTGCCAGGACCTCACACACCACATAACCAATCCCCCTTGTTCAAGGGGAGACAGTAACTACTCCTAGTCAACGGAAAGAATCTGGCCTGAGCGGGCTCGAACCGCCGCCCTGTCAGACCGTGAAGCCTGGCAGCGCGGCGCTCTAACCAGTTGCGCCACGGAGTCTCTCTCTCTCTCTCTCTCTCTCTCTCTCTCTCTCTCTCTCTCTCTCTCTCTCTCTCTCTCACACACACACACACACACACACACACACACACTCACCGTCCCATCTTGAGCAAAGGGGGTGGGGTGTGTGGTGTGCGAAGGCCCTGGCAGCAACTCAGAGGTCGACTATAATGAGCTTGCTCTTGTCGGGAGGATACTTGCAGGCGTTTGCGAGTCCAAGTCGTGATCAGGTCTTTGTGGTGAATTACACACACAACAAAGGGAAATAAATGAAAGGAAGAATGAAAGACAGAAGTAAAGAAGGAAAGAAAGAAGGAAGGAAAGAAAGAAAACAACAAAAAATAAAGGATACACACAAGGACACGCAAGGACACACACAGACAACAAAAGGCCAGACAGCCGTCACTTGGCAGCTCCGCGTCCATATATGTATCTAACCTCCATTCAAAGCTTTCATTTGTAAATTCATCACTGCACATGTAGATTTGTTATACTCAGACACTGTCGTACTCGGGAATATTCATTTTCCTTTTTCCTTTCTAAACCTGACTTTATACAATCTTTACTCATCTCTATATACTGTGTGTGTGTGTGTGTGTGTGTGTGTGAAGCCTAAGAAACAAGTTTGATGAACTGCGATGTCTTGCTCTGACAGAAAACTTTGACGTAATTGCTATAACCGAAACATTTATCGACACCACTAATATTGATTTAAGTTCCGAATACAACATAGATGGCTACAGATTCTTCAACAATGATCGTGTAAACCGTAGAGGGGGTGGTGTCGCCCTTTTTGTCAAAAGCTACTTGCAACCCACTGACAAAACACCAAGAAACAGTAACGTTGAACATTTGTGCGTGCGAGTAAACACTGCAAAAGTCAATTTAAATATATCTGTCACTTACAGGCCTCCGGGGCAATCACTCGATGCCGATCTTGAAATGTACAGCGTCTTAAGGCAGTCACTTAATAACAGCGACTCACTGATACTAGGAGACTTTAACCTCCCCCATATCGACTGGGCGACACTGTCGGGTACAGAAGGTGAGTCCCACAGAATGATCGAATTTCTAGAGGAAAATTATCTAAGCCAAATGGTTTCTGAACCAACTCGACAAAATAACATACTTGACCTTGTTATAGCGACCCAAGATAACCTAGTCAGTAATGTCACGGTAGGAGAACACCTCGGTTCCTGCGATCATAAACTAGTGCGCGTTGACATTAGAGCTCAAACATCGGTGACTGAAAATAAAGTAAAGGTGCCCAATTTCAAAAGAGCCAACTTCGTAGAAATCCGACGAAAACTAATAGATATGCAACTATCAGATGACGGCAATGTAGAGGACGCCTGGCTAAGCTTTAAAAATCACTTACTCACTCAGCAGGATACATTTGTCCCCTTGTGCGAGAAGCGAATTAACACTAATAAAAGTCCACCTTGGTTTAATAGCGAAATTAAACACTCAGTCAAGGAGAGAAAATTGTCTTACAGGTTAAAGAAAGAGCAAAACACGCCCGAAAACATTAGACTTTACCATGATGCCAGGCGACGAGTAAACAGATTAGTGCGTCAGGCAAAGCGTAGATATGAAGAAAATATTGCAGCCAACTGTAAAAATAATCCGAAATCCTTCTTCAGTTACATAAACAACAGAAAGGCGATCAGAAGTGGAATTGGACCTTTAACAAACAGCGACGGTGCACTAGTGACTGACAGCCAACACGTTGCAAACCTATTAAACAATTACTTTTCCTCGGTGTTTAATAATAACAGTCC
Organism: Eriocheir sinensis; assembly: GCF_024679095.1. Lineage (NCBI taxonomy): Eukaryota > Metazoa > Arthropoda > Malacostraca > Decapoda > Varunidae > Eriocheir > Eriocheir sinensis. The sequence continues at coordinate 8,961,290 of NC_066527.1, forward strand.
TCCCGCCACCACCACCAACACCAGTACTAATGTAAATCCCGAGCATGCATTGTCTAACTTTGAAATAAAACCCGATGAAGTCCTTAAAGCCCTCAAATCACTCAAAACAAATAAAAGTCCTGGACCTGACAAAGTATATCCAACTCTGCTGAAAGAAACAAAGAGCGAAATACTCTCCTCCCTCACAACCGTATTCAATATGTCCTTGCGACAAGGCATCGTCCCTTCAGATTGGAAAAAGGCTAACGTGACACCGATTTTTAAGAAAGGAGACAAAAAAGTACCAGGTAATTACAGGCCCATTAGTCTAACTTCGGTTGTAGGTAAGCTACTTGAGGGCATAATTAGAGACAAAATTGTGAGTTACCTTGAAAGCCACTCTCTGATTAGGGACTCACAACATGGCCTCCGAAACAAAAGATCCTGCCTATCAAACCTATTAACCTTTTATAACGACCTCTTCACTGTTTATGACGTAACCAAATCACTGGACGTAGTCTATCTTGATTTCCAGAAAGCGTTTGATAAAGTCCCGCATCATAAATTACTTTACAAATTAAAGCAAATAGGTATTGACGGTCAAGTAAACCAATGGATCGCGAATTGGTTGAGCAACAGACAACAAAGATTGTGATTGACGGATTTAACTCAGAGTGGGCGCCGGTCACTAGTGGCGTCCCTCAGGGCTCGGTTCTTGGCCCAGTGCTCTTCATTATTTACATCAACGACGTGGATGTTGGACTCAATAACCGCATTAGTAAATTTGCAGACGACACAAAGATTGGTAACTCGGTTCTCACTGACGAAGACAGGCAAAGCCTCCAAGAGGATTTGCACAAAATTTCAGCTTGGTCGGATAGATGGGAGATGCCCTTTAACGTAGACAAGTGCCAGGTCCTTCAAGTTGGAACGAGGAATAAGAAGTTCGAATACGAAATGCGCGGCGTTAAACTCAAAAGCGTTCAGTGCGTCAAGGACTTGGGGGTCAAAATCGCGTCAAACCTCAAATTCTCACAGCAATGCATCGATGCAGCAAATAAAGCGAACAGAATGTTGGGCTTCATTAAAAGAAACTTTGTATTCAAGAATAAAGATGTAATACTCCCGCTCTACAACAGTTTAGTCAGACCCCACTTGGAATATGCGGTACAGTTTTGGTCTCCTCACCATGCAAAGGACATTGCTAAACTAGAAGGTGTTCAGCGTCGAGCAACAAAAATGATCCCTTCCTTGCGCAACAAATCCTACGAAGAAAGGCTTTCCACCCTTAACATGTTCTCCCTTGAGAAACGTCGCCTCCGAGGAAACCTGATCGAATGTTTTAAAATACTTAATGGTTTCACGAATGTAGACAGATCAACATTGTTTATGATCGATGACACTTTGCGCACGAGGAACAATGGCGTAAAACTCAGATGTAGACAAGTAAATTCAGACTGCACCAAATTTTTCTTCACCAACGTTGTAGTGCGAGAATGGAATAAGCTCCCTCCGTCAGTGGTCCAGTGTAACACGATTGACTCCTTCAAAAACAAGCTCGACCGTCACTTCCTTCAACTTAATATCAACTAGAGTAGAAATGCAACGTTTTGGAGTCTTCTGATTAATGTAAAATCACTTAGGTTTAAGGACAGACCACCAAGTCTGGACCATGGGGTCTGTGTGGTCTGATTGTCTATGTAAATCTTTGTAAATCTCTCTCTCTCTCTCTCTCTCTCTCTCTTCTACCTGGACAGAGAATGCTGTGAAAGGGGTGGAGGGTCAGCTTTTTTACCGTGAACACGGGAGTGAGGCAGGACTGTGTTCTTGCCCCATCACTTTTCAATATTTGTATGGACTGGGTACTAGGCAGAGTGTGGATCAGTCATTGTAGACCATTTGTTGGCAATACCAAGAGCAATGACTTTGCTTTTGCCGATGATACAGTAATCCTTGTGAAGTAATTGGAGGTTCTGGTGATGGCTCTCGAGGCACTACGTGTCCTAATATGTTTTGCATTTCCCGCGCCACCCTTGTATATCCCCTTAACTCATTTTCGATTCAGAGTATTCAATTGAATTTTCCATTCGTTCATTAGAATCTTCTGCCGCCTAGAAACTGGATTGGTTAGGAAGGCATTCAAAGTTGTGTGCTTTAGGGGTGGAAAGGGAGCTGGTATTTGTGACATCAGTGCGAGTTGCGTGCGGTCTTGATTACCGTATGGCAATCTGGTACCAATCCTCCTTACCAGAAAAGGGGGCTGATCGTCTCTATCTGGTAAGGGAAAAGGGACCGCATGGACTGCAACAACTACTGCAGCATTACGCTGTTCAGTGTGTTAGACAGAGTTCTTGACCAACTATTGCTGAAGCGGATTCGCAACCAGTTGTTGAAGCTGCATAGACCTGATCAATCTGAGTTCACGCCTGGTAAGTCAACAACTGACCGTATCCTATAGCGCTTCGCGTCCTGGTGGAGCGCCGACGTGTGTTTCGACTGATTCCTACACTTTGTCGATTTTAAGAAGGCGTTTGACCCAGTGCACCATCAGGCATTCTGTGATCTCCTGCGACTCCGTGGAAGTCCTACAAGGACCGCTGGTCCATTGACCTAGACAGAGAATGCTGTGAAAGGGGTGGGGGGTCAGCTTTTTTCCCGTGAATACGGGAGTGCGGCAGGACTGTGTTCTTGCCCCATCACTTTTCAGTACTTGTATGTGATTGAGTACTAGGCAGAGTGTGGATCAGTCATTGTAGACCATTTGTTGGCAATACCAAGACCAATGACTCTGCTTTTGCCGATGATACAGTAATCGGCCAGTTTAACGTGGAAATACCATAGCGGCGATCGCCGCCATTGGTAACGATCAAAACAAACAAAAGTGACTGTGAAAGCGGCCCTAAGATAAAGGTGTTTAGAGGCTTGTTAGATGAAACAGTCTATGTACTTGTAAACCCCAAAGGACAGTATTATGTGAACTGTTTCATGAGCCAAAGATTTAATCAGCGCAACAATTGTAATCTCTATGGCCAGTGAGGCGCCGTGCCTCCCAGTGCCAGAGGTGTATCTCTCCCAAGAGTTGCTCGTGCCTGGGCCTGAAACTCTGCATCTTGAAATATGAAATGCAGAGAATATTAACTCATTTAACTCCAAAGTTAACTTCTTACTGCAGCGATAACGTAATCATATATAATTAACCCCCATCCTGCATTGGTATCTTATAACAGGTTGAATATAACTGAAAATTGCACCCTATGCTCTCAGCTTTTTTTTTTCTTGTTCTAATTTTGTTGTTGTTGTTGTTGATTTATCCTAGCCAGACTTGATTTTCTATCTTCTACACTCTCCCTTTACCCTTCAACCTGTCTTGTTTTAGGCGTGTCGAGGCAACGGACTTGTAACTGACAGCAGCTTACCCTTCCCGCCCTGCCTGTTATACTGTGAGTGATAATGATGATGATGATACTACTACTACTACTACTACTACTACTACTACTACTAATAATAATAATAATAATAATAATAATAATAATAGCAATGATAACAAAAATAATAATCGTAATGATGATAATAATAATAGTAACAGTAATATATAGATATTTTTCCGTCGAAGCCTTTATCACCGGTAGGCTTTCTTGTGGGGCCTGGTGGTCGGCCCGAGCCCGTCTTGGTGAAGGGAAGTGTTCATAGCGCCGCCTTTCCTTGGCTCATGCCCCGGACCTTTCTGTTGCCTTCATTTCCATATTTTCATGTTCTTCTACAGTCCGGGTCGATAGATTGTCTTCAGGACAGTGTGTGGGTAGTCTTAGGCCACTCGGCGGTAACTGAAAAATCCCAGGTGGTAGCGGAGGATTCGAACCTGCGTCGTCCGGAACGCGGTGAGTGCGGGGCCAGCACTCTAACCACTCAATAATAATGATAATAATAATAATAATAATAATAATAATAATAATAATAATAATAATAATAATAATAATAATAATAATAATAATAATAATAATAATAATAATAATAATAATAATAATAATAATACATTAACTTACCTCAGGCAACTTTTCAAAGCCTACAAGTTAGCCTCTTTTGTCTACCTCAAAACGGTAAATTTCTAAAGTCTTGGTTCAGTTTCGTTATTCTTTTTCGTACAGATCAAGGAAGTTTTATCCTTTGTAGAAATGAAGGAATGCTGGAATGGATGAATAAGTAAACAAATTTATAAAAGAAGCTCGCTGGATTTTTTGGATAATCAAAAACAGACGAAGTTTTGGTGTCAACGTTATTATTTTGATGACTAACTTCATATTTGCACAAGATATTGACAAAAACTGTAAAACTAGATGATAAATCTTAACTAATTCACGCAACAAAATAATTAATAAGAGGAATATATTGTTTTTTTATTTTCATGAAATGTTATATATTTTTTGAGGTTTTCTTCTTTTATAATAGAGTATTTGATTTTGCATCGAAAGTAAATAATTGTTGACACCGTTTCGTCTGTGATACCCTCCCCTCGCCCCCCCCCACACACACACAAAATTATAAAAAAAAAATCTCGCAACTTCCTGTTCCTAAGTCGCTGGAAGGAGGAAGTACATACATTTTGCCTTCTGCTATTGTTGCACACAGTAGATAACTTACTTGTGTGTGTGTGTGTGTGTGTGTGTGTGTGTGTGTGTGTGTGTGTGACTGCAACCTGTTGGATGAGCAGGTATGTCGCGCAGGAGACAAGTGTTGCACGTAGGTGTTGGATGAGCAGGTATGTCGCGCAGGAGACAAGTGTTGCACGTAGGTGTTGGATGAGCAGGTATGTCGCGCAGGAGACAAGTGTTGCACGTAGGTGTTCGGCATGCATGCGTACTCGCTTGTTGGTGGGGCCGGGCCGGGCAGGTGTGACCTGTATGCCTAGGTGCTGTGCGTGGTGTGAGGGTACGGAGGAGTGGTGCTGTGTGGTGTGTGGCGCAGCAACGTGTAGGGCTTGTGTGGGTGGAAGACTAACCTTTGGCTAGCCACGAACATGAGGTAAGAAATGGATTGAAATCTCTACTAAGTGATTTGAACATTTTATGTAGGATTATACCCTTCTATAAAGAATTGAACATTTGAAAAATGATTTGAACCTTCTATAAGGTATTGGAACTTATGTTTAGTTACTAAACCTCTTATATGCGATTGGAATCACTTATAAGGGACTAAGACCTTTAATTAGGAATTTTGACCTCTTATATGTGATTGATATCACCTATAAGTGATTGAAATCTTTTATAAGAGATTGAAATCTCCTATATAAGGGACTGAAACCTATGTTTGGTTATTATAACCGTATACATGGTATTGAAATCACATATTAGGGATTGTAATCTCTTATAAGAGATTGAAACCTTCTCTTAAGTTAATGGTGTCCGAAGGTCGGGGCGGAAGGTGAATAGGGGTCGGTGACGTGGACATCCTCAGGCTCGTCGTGATGCTTGAGGCCAAAAGGAGGCACGGCCTCGTGCGCCTCCTTGTGGAAGTCGGGCTCCTCGTGGGCGACACTGAAGGGTGAGGATTCGGTGACTTCTTCCTCGTTGTTGGTGGCGTGGGCTTCCTCAGCGCCGTGTTCGGGTTCGGTGTCGGCATCATGGGCTGAGAAGGAGTGTTCAGGCTCGGTATCTACTCCATGGTCAGTTTCAAAGGTGTGCTCAGGTTCAACTTCGGCCCCGTGGTGCTCGAGATCGGTTTCGGCTCCATGGCCAGTCTCAAAGGCGTGTCCCGGCTGAGCCTCGAATCCATGGCCAGTCTCAAAGGTGTGTTCAGGCTTGACTTCGACACCATGGTCGGTTTTAAAGGTGTGCTCAGGTGCGCTCTCAGTCTCGTGGTCTTCTTCTCCTGGGGCCTGGAATCCATGGTGCTCGCTTGTGGGAGTCTCCTGATGGCCCGAGAAGCCGTGGCTGGAGGAGCTTGTGGCGTGGTAGTCAGTGCCTGCCAGAGGGTGGTGCGCCTCCAGCTCTGTCGGGGCGGCCCTCACGGCAGCCACCAACAGGCCCGCAAAGAAAATCTGAGAAGAGAAAGGAGTTGTATAGATGGGGGGCGCCGTTGATACTCAGTCGGTCGTCACTTAACAAACACAATTTATACCTGACCGCAGTAGGTAATCCTAGTGGTCTTCCCTTCCTTCTTTCCCTTTCTCCCTTCCTCCCATTCTTCTTTTTTTCTCACTTCATCCTTAGTGACCTAGCTTCCTGATGCTGTTTGGACGGCCATTTCACGTAGTAGGCTGATACGAGATGACGGGAACAACATAACACTTAGCTCGCCTTCCCTTTCTTCTTTCCCTCTCCCTTTACTCCTCCCTTTTCTCTTTCTCTTACATTTTTTCCTTTCTAACCTATTGTTTAAATGGCCTTTTCACATACAGTTAGCTGAATACAAGACGACGGGAACCACATAACTTTATCTCTGTTTTCATCCTTTCTTCATTCTTTCCTTTCCCTCCTTCCTTTTTCTTTCTCTCATTCTTTCCTTTCAATAACCTAACTTCCTCCTACTGTTTAGATGGCCATTTCACACACAGTAAGCTACGTGCGAGGCGGCGGGAGATGCAAGGCTCAGCACGGTCAGGAGGCCTACAGAGTCGTAAGGGTAATGATAAGGGGTAATGACAGTAAGTAGCAGGAAGGGCAGTTTGAAGACCAGTGGACCAGAACAAGAGTCCTGAAGCTCTCCTTGATGGACCCGGTGTGAGTCATTGCCTTAGTCTCATGAGCCCGCTGGAAAGCTCTATAAGGAAACGATTAACTGTGTGGTCCCCTATCAAGTCAGGCTATGGGAGGTGTATAGCGTCTATCTTTCAGGCTATTGGAGGTGATGACCTAGTAAGCAGCTCTAGGTACTGGCCCGCTACCTGCCCTTTGAAGTATTCTGGTATATGCGACGTGTAGTCTAGTAGCATTGCGTAGGTAACAAGGCCTCAGCAATAGGAACTTAGCCAATTCTATCCTGAGGGGCACCGCATAGGGCAACGTGCAGGCTATCCCAGTAACAAGCGCATAGGCCAGCTAACTAGGCTAATAATCCCCCCTTCACCAACCCAGCAAACACCAATATGATTAAAACTTTCCCAAACCCTGTAATCACATGCAGTCTGAATTGGCTCGCTTGTATACTGGCCTACATGGGGACTTGATGGAGACACGAAGGGGATTACTTAGTAGGTTAACGAAGACTAAGGACTAAGAATAACACTGTAAAGTAGAACAGCACAGATCACAGGAAATTATGTAATGCCGTTCATGATTCGGAAATAGTGACTTAGACAAGATTATCTTTACGTATAATAGAAATACACTCTAGGAAATTTAATACACTGCAAGCAAATTACCTCTCACGAATGGTCAAATGGTTAGTGTCTTTACGAGGCATAAATAAAAGAGAAAAGTAGAAACATCAAAAGGCGAGGAAAAAAGAGATGTTTCAAAGGGTGAGGAGTCAGGTTAAGTTAAAGTAATGGTATGTGGATGTTTGTGAGTTGATCACAAGGAGGAAGGGAATTGAACGGAATAACATAATGGACAAAGGGGGGGGGGGAGATAGAGAAATGGACAAAGGGGAGAGAGAGAGAGAGAGAGAGAGAGAGAGAGAGAGAGAGAGAGAGAGAGAGAGAGAGAGAGAGAGAGATGCAAATACCAATGTCAGATCAAAGAAAACACAGCTAAACAGACTCTACTAAAATGAAACACACACACACACACACACACACACACACACACACACAGAAACAAGAGGACACACTAACTTGAGCCAGACAACCCATGATGCCTCTTAGTTATCAGACCAGCAGCTTCGAGAGACTCCGGTGTGTCAGCCTGCCCGCCTAGGCTTATATACCTCGGCGACGCCAGGAGGCGGGCCGAGGGAGGAAGTGGGAGTGTCAGATTGTTAGGTATTATGCACAGGAGGGAGGCGGGAGGGACGGGGGCACTACCAAGGGCCACGAGGGGCCCTGCATCTTAAGGCAACGGAAAGTTTTCGTGCCCCATCACAAGACGACCTCACACCCGCTGTCCGGCTGGCTGGCGGGCCTTGCCCGGCGAATATGGAAGGGCGCATGTGTTTCTTGGTGTGTGTTGCGGGAAGCTTGCTTGGCACGGGTGATGCTACTGTATTACCCGTGTCTTTCTGCTCTTTAGGTAGGTCGAAAGATTTGGATAAATATGAAGAGATAGATGTTTGAATAAGTAGATAGATAACTAGTCATGGGTCAGCAAGACAAAAAAGAGCACCATGGCAAGGCGCCGCTAAGCTTATGCCACCAACTTTACTTTTAATTATTTATTCTTATGCCGATGACTCTACTCTGCATTACTCCACTTTTGCTCAGTAAACTGACTCACGGAATGGACCACACAACTTGAGGCTGCCCGTTACAGAACGCTTGACCTCTGATCTTGCTACTTTTTTATAGTAATAATAATAAAAATAATAATAATAATAATAATAATAATAATAATAATAATAATAATAATAATAATAATAATAATAACTGTAATAATAATAATAATAATAATAATAATAATAATAATAATAATAATAATAATAATAATAATAATAATAATAATAATAATAATAATAATAATAATAATAATAATAATAATAATAATAATAATAATAATAATAATAATAATAAATATTGTAATAATAATAATAATAATAATAATAATAATAATAATAATAATAATAATAATAATAATAATAATAATAATAATAATAATAATAATAATAATAATAATAATAATAATAATAATAATAATAATAATAATAATAATAATAATAATAATAATAATAATAATAATAATAATAATAAAGTTTATTCCACCAACTGTGGTTATTCTTGAAAGGAACTTTGTGTCCTTCAGTGCCTAAAGAAACTCAACTTTTCCAGCTGATAACTAAACAAATGCATCTATCCTCTGTTTTTGGATAGCACTCAGGTGTCCCCTTTATCTACACTTAAGATTTTTTTCTTTTTTGCAGCAAAGGAGGCACAGGTAAAGAAAAGGAAAAAAAGCCCGCAGAGGCATTGTTCCCAAAAACTGAACAGAAGATCCAAACCAAATAGTACATGAAACTTCGAGAGGTTTTGTGATACTCGCCTCTTGAAAGCGTTCGAGTCTCAGGAAGGAGGAAATATAGACAGAGGAAGGCTGTTTTAGAATTTGTCAATAACTGGGATGAACTTATAAAAACGCTGGTTCACTCAGCTTGTATCGTCTCCAATTTTTACCCTCACATATGCTATCCATATAAAAAGGCATTTGTCCGCCCCTGCATGGGGTATGCATCTCATCTGGGGTGAGGGGATTATACACACACTCAGCCCACACAGTAGATTTAGAGGGTTCTCACCTCATCAGCTTCCCTTCTTCTACCTCAAGAATTCCGCTGCATTGTTTCTTTATCTTCTATTGATACATTCATGTTGATTTCTGAACTTGCAAATCTCCACCTTTCCCTTGGCTTCGCTTCAGACGGTATTTTACTCTGAACTCAACTATTTGCTGTTCAGCTTCCCCATGCAAGAGTTATTCAGTACCTTTATTCGTTCATACCCGTCACTGGTAAATTCAGGAATAGACTTCTTTCTTACGTATATCCCCCCTCACATGACTCGAACTCTTTCCAAGATAAGTGTCAGAATATCTCTCCAACCTAATTTTATTGGTAATCCTTTGTAATTTTACTTGTAGTCCACTCTAGCTTGAGCAGTTATATTGGTAATCCACTCTAATATGAACAATTTTATTGGTAATCCACATTAATATAATCAGTCTTCTGGAAATCCAATCTTTCGGAACGTTTCCTCTCTTTCTAGGACCAGTGCTTTGTGTTTTTGTTTTTCTTGTCCCGTTCTACTGTTTCCTTTGTTGTAAAAAAATATCACACACACACACACACACACACACACACACACACACAGAGAGAGAGAGAGAGAGAGAGAGAGAGAGAGAGAGAGAGAGAGAGAGAGAGAGAGAGAGACGGGACAGTACGAGCTTAGCTCTTTTCCCGTATTTCACAACTAGTTAAACACACACACACACACACACACACACACACGAGTCCAACACGTGATCAGGCCGTGGTGAATTACACACACACACACACACACACACACACACACACACACACACACACACACACACACACACACAGTCTATTTATGTTAGCGACTTTCCGCCTTTTACTTCCCTTTTTATCTCATAGATACGAACACCTTACCAGTCGGTGGACCCTGGACTTGAGCTTAGGTGGCATTAATTTTACTGTAAAGCTTCATTATTTAGCTGTTGCAGTGCAAGTATTGTTACTAACAGAGAATGAGTAGCTGCAAGACACTGTTTTGTATAGCTGTCAAGTTTTGGGGTAGGTTCGTATGAGGCTCTTATTG
>NC_066527.1:8976688-9034188 GCF_024679095.1 Eriocheir sinensis
TATCCTTTGTAGAAATGAAGGAATGCTGGAATGGATGAATAAGTAAACAAATTTATAAAAGAAGCTCGCTGGATTTTTTGGATAATCAAAAACAGACGAAGTTTTGGTGTCAACGTTATTATTTTGATGACTAACTTCATATTTGCACAAGATATTGACAAAAACTGTAAAACTAGATGATAAATCTTAACTAATTCACGCAACAAAATAATTAATAAGAGGAATATATTGTTTTTTTATTTTCATGAAATGTTATATATTTTTTGAGGTTTTCTTCTTTTATAATAGAGTATTTGATTTTGCATCGAAAGTAAATAATTGTTGACACCGTTTCGTCTGTGATACCCTCCCCTCGCCCCCCCCCACACACACACAAAATTATAAAAAAAAAATCTCGCAACTTCCTGTTCCTAAGTCGCTGGAAGGAGGAAGTACATACATTTTGCCTTCTGCTATTGTTGCACACAGTAGATAACTTACTTGTGTGTGTGTGTGTGTGTGTGTGTGTGTGTGTGTGTGTGTGTGTGTGTGTGTGTGATCGGGAAAACGAGCACAGCGTCAGAGCAGTAGTGACTGCAACCTGTTGGATGAGCAGGTATGTCGCGCAGGAGACAAGTGTTGCACGTAGGTGTTGGATGAGCAGGTATGTCGCGCAGGAGACAAGTGTTGCACGTAGGTGTTCGGCATGCATGCGTACTCGCTTGTTGGTGGGGCCGGGCCGGGCAGGTGTGACCTGTATGCCTAGGTGCTGTGCGTGGTGTAAGGGTACGGAGGAGTGGTGCTGTGTGGTGTGTGGCGCAGCAACGTGTAGGGCTTGTGTGGGTGGAAGACTAACCTTTGGCTAGCCACGAACATGAGGTAAGAAATGGATTGAAATCTCTACTAAGTGATTGGAACATTTTATGTAGGATTATACCCTTCTAAAAGGATTGAACATTTGAAAAATGATTTGAACCTTCTATAAGGTATTGGAACTTATGTTTAGTTACTAAACCTCTTATATGCGATTGGAATCACTTATAAGGGACTAAGACCTTTAATTAGGAATTTTAACCTCTTATATGTGATTGATATCACCTATAAGTGATTGAAATCTTTTATAAGAGATTGAAATCTCCTATATAAGGGACTGAAACCTATGTTTGGTTATTATAACCGTATACATGGTATTGAAATCACATATTAGGGATTGTAATCTCTTATAAGAGATTGAAACCTTCTCTTAAGTTAATGGTGTCCGAAGGTCGGGGCGGAAGGTGAATAGGGGTCGGTGACGTGGACATCCTCAGGCTCGTCGTGATGCTTGAGGCCAAAAGGAGGCACGGCCTCGTGCGCCTCCTTGTGGAAGTCGGGCTCCTCGTGGGCGACACTGAAGGGTGAGGATTCGGTGACTTCTTCCTCGTTGTTGGTGGCGTGGGCTTCCTCAGCGCCGTGTTCGGGTTCGGTGTCGGCATCATGGGCTGAGAAGGAGTGTTCAGGCTCGGTATCTACTCCATGGTCAGTTTCAAAGGTGTGCTCAGGTTCAACTTCGGCCCCGTGGTGCTCGAGATCGGTTTCGGCTCCATGGCCAGTCTCAAAGGCGTGTCCCGGCTGAGCCTCGAATCCATGGCCAGTCTCAAAGGTGTGTTCAGGCTTGACTTCGACACCATGGTCGGTTTTAAAGGTGTGCTCAGGTGCGCTCTCAGTCTCGTGGTCTTCTTCTCCTGGGGCCTGGAATCCATGGTGCTCGCTTGTGGGAGTCTCCTGATGGCCCGAGAAGCCGTGGCTGGAGGAGCTTGTGGCGTGGTAGTCAGTGCCTGCCAGAGGGTGGTGCGCCTCCAGCTCTGTCGGGGCGGCCCTCACGGCAGCCACCAACAGGCCCGCAAAGAAAATCTGAGAAGAGAAAGGAGTTGTATAGATGGGGGGCGCCGTTGATACTCAGTCGGTCGTCACTTAACAAACACAATTTATACCTGACCGCAGTAGGTAATCCTAGTGGTCTTCCCTTCCTTCTTTCCCTTTCTCCCTTCCTCCCATTCTTCTTTTTTTCTCACTTCATCCTTAGTGACCTAGCTTCCTGATGCTGTTTGGACGGCCATTTCACGTAGTAGGCTGATACGAGATGACGGGAACAACATAACACTTAGCTCGCCTTCCCTTTCTTCTTTCCCTCTCCCTTTACTCCTCCCTTTTCTCTTTCTCTTACATTTTTTCCTTTCTAACCTATTGTTTAAATGGCCTTTTCACATACAGTTAGCTGAATACAAGACGACGGGAACCACATAACTTTATCTCTGTTTTCATCCTTTCTTCATTCTTTCCTTTCCCTCCTTCCTTTTTCTTTCTCTCATTCTTTCCTTTCAATAACCTAACTTCCTCCTACTGTTTAGATGGCCATTTCACACACAGTAAGCTACGTGCGAGGCGGCGGGAGATGCAAGGCTCAGCACGGTCAGGAGGCCTACAGAGTCGTAAGGGTAATGATAAGGGGTAATGACAGTAAGTAGCAGGGAGGGCAGTTTGAAGACCAGTGGACCAGAACAAGAGTCCTGAAGCTCTCCTTGATGGACCCGGTGTGAGTCATTGCCTTAGTCTCAAGAGCCCGCTGGAAAGCTCTATAAGGAAACGATTAACTGTGTGGTCCCCTATCAAGTCAGGCTATGGGAGGTGTATAGCGTCTATCTTTCAGGCTATTGGAGGTGATGACCTAGTAAGCAGCTCTAGGTACTGGCCCGCTACCTGCCCTTTGAAGTATTCTGGTATATGCGACGTGTAGTCTAGTAGCATTGCGTAGGTAACAAGGCCTCAGCAATAGGAACTTAGCCAATTCTATCCTGAGGGGCACCGCATAGGGCAACGTGCAGGCTATCCCAGTAACAAGCGCATAGGCCTGCTAACTAGGCTAATAATCCCCCCTTCACCAACCCAGCAAACACCAATATGATTAAAACTTTCCCAAACCCTGTAATCACATGCAGTCTGAATTGGCTCGCTTGTATACTGGCCTACATGGGGACTTGATGGAGACAAGAAGGGGATTACTTAGTAGGTTAACGAAGACTAAGGACTAAGAATAACACTGTAAAGTAGAACAGCACAGATCACAGGAAATTATGTAATGCCGTTCATGATTCGGAAATAGTGACTTAGACAAGATTATCTTTACGTATAATAGAAATACACTCTAGGAAATTTAATACACTGCAAGCAAATTACCTCTCACGAATGGTCAAATGGTTAGTGTCTTTACGAGGCATAAATAAAAGAGAAAAGTAGAAACATCAAAAGGCGAGGAAAAAAGAGACGTTTCAAAGGGTGAGGAGTTAGGTTAAGTTAAAGTAATGGTATGTGGATGTTTGTGAGTTGATCACAAGGAGGAAGGGAATTGAACGGAATAACATAATGGACAAAGGGGGGGGGGGGGAGATAGAGAAATGGACAAAGGGGAGAGAGAGAGAGAGAGAGAGAGAGAGAGAGAGAGAGAGAGATGCAAATACCAATGTCAGATCAAAGAAAACACAGCTAAACAGACTCTACTAAAATGAAACACACACACACACACACACACACACACACACACACACACACACACACAGAAACAAGAGGACACACTAACTTGAGCCAGACAACCCATGATGCCTCTTAGTTATCAGACCAGCAGCTTCGAGAGACTCCGGTGTGTCAGCCTGCCCGCCTAGGCTTATATACCTCGGCGACGCCAGGAGGCGGGCCGAGGGAGGAAGTGGGAGTGTGAGATTGTTAGGTATTATGTACAGGAGGGAGGCGGGAGGGACGGGGGCACTACCAAGGGCCACGAGGGGCCCTGCATCTTAAGGCAACGGAAAGTTTTCGTGCCCCATCACAAGACGACCTCACACCCGCTGTCCGGCTGGCTGGCGGGCCTTGCCCGGCGAATATGGAAGGGCGCATGTGTTTCTTGGTGTGTGTTGCGGGCAGGGCCGGATTAAGCTGGTGGGAGGCCTGGGGTCTACTCTGGTGGGAGGCCCCCTTTCCAACTCCCATTGCATACACCACAAACTATAGTCTAATTAATCTAATGGCCAAAATAGTGCAATACTAATTAGGTCGGTTTTATTTAGGAAACACTACAATGGGACTATTCTTCCGATTATCAATATCCAAAAATTCAAAATAAAATACAACGGGACTATTCTTCCGATTATCAATATGCATAAATTCAAAATAAAATACAATGGGACTATTCTTCCGATTATCAATATCCATAAATTCAAAATAAAATACAATGGGACTATTCTTCCGATTATCAATATCCATAAATTCAAAATAAAATACAACGGGACTATTCTTCCGATTATCAATATGCATAAATTCAAAATAAAATAAGCACAAGTTATTCTTACTTTTTTTTTTTTACATACATACAATTCCAGTTACTCATATGAATATAATAATGTAACTATCACATAATATAATACCTCATTCTTTCATATGTAGTTACATGTTAAGTCAGGATTACTTTCTTGACACTTTTCTGGATTTTTTCATTGCAAATTCACTGATGATCTCGTTGGAGTCCAGTTCACACAAGATGTCTGACTCGAGGCTCATCATAGTCAGATTTACCAGACGTTTCTGTGTCATAGATGTCCGTAACCTGTTTTCAATTAACTTTAGCTTTGAGAAAGAGCGCTCCCCACTGCAGTTTGTCACCATTAGGACAAGGTATATTCGCAGAGCTATCTCTATGTTTGGGAAAGTGTCCTGCACACCCTTGTCCAATACAAGTCTATACAGGAAAAGCTCAGTGCTGACATCTGTTGGCTCCTCATCTGTGAATATATTAGCAAATGTGACAAACTGGCACAGTTCCTCCTTAAATGTTATATCCAAGTCATCTGGATATGATCTGATGAGTTGCTCTGCTGCGTCGCAAAGTTCATCTGAAGAAAGCCTTTGCAGATGTCTAAAAAAACTAAATTTACTTGATATCTGTTTGTATGCTTCCAGACGTTGACCGAGAGAAGATACAAACTGATCAATGATAGGCAAGAAATAAAATAGTCGCCACTGCACTAATGTCGCCATGCTTCATATTATTATAATTTATACTAACTAAAACAGCACTTAAATAACTTACTTTTGAGAAACTGTGATATAATTTTTTTTTTAATAAATGTAACAACGTGTAAGCTGTATGTGCATGTATTTAATTATTTTCATACTGTTATAATATCAACAATAAGCTATTACTACTACTATTTTTACTATATGGGCCCTGTTTTGCGCCTTCGTGTATATAGATATAGAGGACCATTCCGCCAACGACCTCATTTTTTTTAAGCCACGCAGAAGACATATGCAAATACAGTAATACTTGTCTTTGTATTTCTATATAATAATATTAATAATAAAAATGACAATAATATCAACAATAAACAATTACTACTACTATTATTATTACTAAAAATATGATAAATAGGGGACCAGTGAACCTTCCTAGCTGTATATAGATATAGAGGACCATTCCGCCAACGGCCTCAATTTCTTGGAAGCCACGCAGAAGACATATGCAAATACTTGTCTTTGTATTTCTATATATTAACATTAGTAATAAGAATGACAATAATGAGTGTTGAAATGTGTAGATGGCGCCACTATAAACCCGGGGATACAAAACCTACGCCTGCTTCCCTGGACTGTCCAGGGAAGCAAAAGAAAAAAAATCGGGGAAATATTTTATTTTTTGTTGGTTTTAATGGTTTAATTAACATTAACATCACACAGCTGGGCCAATTCTCTCTTATTGTCGTAAGAGAAAATGGACCATCCAAATTGCATGGATTACCATGGTAACAAAAGAAAGGAAAACGTGCAGGCACTTTACTACATGGTACTGACACTCGTTTAGTTATGATTACAATACTAACCTTATTAAATCAAAATGTATTGTTTAAATTGGTGGGAGGCCCCCTCTTGGTGGGTGGCCCGGGGCCCTGGCCCCTTGGCCCCCCCCCTTGATCCGGCCCTGGTTGCGGGAAGCTTGCTTGGCACGTGTGTGTCAGCTGCTGTGGGGAGGAAGCTCATTATAACCAGCATTGTCTGCGTGAGGAGCTTGTGGTGTGATGGCGGAGGATACAGGCCAAGGTGAAGGAAGTTGTCTAACAGGTTAATGGGACATTATTGTTATAAGTAATACTTGTTCTCTGTCTGACCGACTCCGTATTACTATTATGGCACGTCTTGAAATTACTTACAAGGATCAGTAACTAAGGCTCGCCCTGATAAATTCGGGCAAAAAATATCGAACCCTATATTTTTAACTCGCTGTGACTTTTTTTTCCATAGGGCAAGTTACATTACTCCTCGCCACTGTACGTATACCTCACGACCTTCCCTTCCTTCTCTTCCTTCCTCTCCTTCCCCCTTCCTCCCTCCCTCCCGGGCCTTCATTCTCGTCCCACACCATGTGACTTGCCCGCGCGGAACGGAATCATTGAGACACAAGTTTAGTGTAGAGTGGATAGATAGTTTCTCAGCAACTCTACGCTACCTCGTCCGTCCATATTGGGATGAAGGAAAGTATCGGTGGGTCCTTGTAGGTTATCCCGTTCTTTCCGCACTGCTGCCAGAGGTTACTGGGGCAGGATTAGTATTGGTCCTTGTAAGCTAACCGACTGTAGAATTTTGACTGGATACCTCGGTGAAGCAGCTTTTAGCGTGCCTGGCTACGACTCCGCCGGCTTCGGTTCGAATCCCGGCCCGGGCAGTCGGGGTGCAACTCACCTACCCGTTCATCCTCCTTTTCGGGTTGGCTGACAAATAGGCGAGGCAACACGCCCCCCAGCGTATGCCCCCATTGATTGACTGATAAATGGGTACTTTGGCAAACCTTGGAAAGGTGAATTGTGGCAATTTCGGACTTCACATTGGCCCGTATTCCGGAGTAATAGTTTATATACCACCCATAGCTGGGCGTTATCGCGATAAGTTATCGCGATACTTCATCGCTGATAACAAAATCGGATTATCGACCATCCGCTACTTATTTAAATATATATCGGTATCTTCGTTACTTTTGTAACCAAACTAGCGATAATCGCTACTTTTTTCCTCTCAGAAAAAAATGTTGTCTCCCTACTGCGCATGCGTGGCCCGGTGTTGTATGAAAAAACTTCGGGGTATGAAATATCTTCGGTGATGAGATTTCATACTTAGATCATGAAAATTAAAACACTAGGTTATTTTTTTTTATGCTACTCAAAAATCAATATATCATAGAGAAAAATCATTTAACTTTGGCCCAAAAATGATTATTCACTGTCTCAAATTTGATATTCCATATTCGTTTGTGACCATGCCATGATACTGAAGGCACCCGGTGTTGTGTTATTTGGTGTCCCATCGTCAAAAGCTGGCGCTTTAGTTTACAAACACTGGTCTCTCGTGAACTGCGCATGCTCAGACCATTAAGTGTAGACCTGTACAGTCTAACAATGCTTTTTTAACACATTAAGAGTTGCTGGAAAGCTGAATCAAACATACAGTACCACCATCCTCGCTGTTTCTAGAACGACGTACACTCTGTACATATAAATACAACTCGTACAGAGTGTCGTTCTAAAAACAGCGAGGATGGTGGTACTATGTCTGATTCAGCCTTCCAGCAACTCTTACGTACGGTTTGAAAGCTTTGTGAGACTGTACAGGTCAACGCTTGCTGGTCTGAGCATGCACCGTTCACGAGAGACCAGTGTTTGTAAACAATTTTTGACGTTGGGGACGCCAAATAACACAACACCGGTTCAGGCATTTCTAGTATTACCGTCCATATGTACGTGTCAACGTGTGGTTTTAAGGTTTTGTAAGTTTCCTAAAATACAGATAATGAAAATTTGAATTCATCAATGTTGTTCTATCTGAAATATCAATATAGTATCGTTTTCGCCTATCGGACTTATCGCTAGCTAGTATCGGAATTGTGGATTTATATCGGGTATCGGTTATCGGTTATCGCCTATATTTGTGTCTCTAGTTAACGAATATCGGTTATCGCCGTTAAGGTTTTTCATTATCAGTTATCGGTTATCGGGAATAAGGTTTTCTGTTATCGTGCCCAGCTATGATACCACCACATGCTGAAAGGGTCAACGGTACGAAGATGAGCACCGCGGCCACGCGCAGCTATAGCGTATACCCCAACTTTACCTTACCTACGTGTAAGTGATTCTCTTAACGCGCCTTTAGACACTGGTAAGACAAGGAAATAGATTTTTAGGTCTTCATTGGTAAAGTTACGTACACTCTATCCGGTCGAGTATATGAATGACATGACACACACACACACACACACACACACACACACACACACACACACACACACACACACACACACACACACACCCCTTAGTGATTCGGACTGATTCCCCTTACAAGGCTTCTTAACATGCCTTGTCAATAGTAATACAAAAGATTGACGTAATATCGTCTTCCTGCAGCACGACACACACCTCCCTTCTAGAGTCAGTCCTGAAGTATTTGACATTCAGTTGATCATCGTAAGTAAATCACTTGCAAGATCTTATATATATATATATATATATATATATATATATATATATATATATATATATATATATATATATATATATATATATATATATATATATATATATATATATATATATATATATATATATATATATATATATATATATATATATATATATATATATATATATATATATATATATATATATATATATATATATATATATATATATATATATATATATATATATATATATATATATATATATATATATATATATATATATATATATATATATATATATATATATATATATATATATATATATATATATATATATATATATATATATATATATATATATATATATATATATATATATATATATATATATATATATATATATATATTACAACAAAGGAGACAGCTCAAGGGTGGAAAGGTATCTTGATACACTCTTGTTGAAAGAGGTCAAGTCATATGCAGGAGGAAATACAGAAGAAGGAAGGTTGTTCCAGAGTTTACCAGTGTAACGGATGAAAGAGTGAAGATGCTGGTTAACTCTTGCATAAGGGGTTTGGACAGCATGGGGATGAGCTAGAGTAGAAAGTCGAGTGCAGCGGGACCGCGGGAAGGAGGGGGGGGGGGGGGTTCAGAAGAGTTCAGAAGAGTAGTTTGCATGAAAATATCAATAGAAGATAGAAAGAAAGGCAACATGGCGGCAGAATTCAAAAGACAGAAGACAGTCAGTATGAGGAGGGGAGTTGATGAGACGAAGAGCCTTTGACTCTACTCTGTCCAAGAGAGCTGTGTGAGGGGAGAGACCACACACACACATGTGATGCATACTCCATACGAGGGCGGACAAGGCCCTTGTATATGAACAGCATCTGTGCGGGGGAGAAGAACTGGCGGTGACGATACAGAAAGCCCAACCTCGAGGAAGCTTATTCAGTAAGAGAGGAGATACGGAATTTCCACTTTAGATTTTGAGTTAAGGATAGACCGAGGATGTTTGTGTAGGAGAAGGTGACAGCTGAGTGGTGTCGAAGAATAGGGGATAGGTGTTTGGAAGGCTGTATCGAGTTGATAGGTGAAGAAATTGAGTTTTTGAAGCGTTGAAGGACACCAGGTTCTTCTTGTCCCGATCGGAAATGATCGTAAGGTCTGAGGTTAAGCGTTCTGCAGCCTCCAGCTTGGAATCGTATAGTTCCTGTTGGGTTGGCCTTCTATCAAAAGAAGTTGAGTAATGCAGAGTAGATTCATCGGCGTAAGAATGGATAGGACAGTTCGTATTGGAAAGATCATCAATGAACATCAGAAAGAGAGAGGGAAATAGAACAGAGCCCTGTGGGACACCACTGTTGATTGGTTTAGGGGAAGAACAGTGACCGTCTACTACAGCAGTGATGGATCGGTCAGAGAGGAAACTGGAGATAAAGGTACAGAGAAAACGATAGAAACCGTAAGATGGTGTAACAATGTCAATTGTTACACCTGATTGGCCGGCTGGGTCACTGCTCCTCCCACTTCAATGACGTCGCTCTCGCCTCTCCTCTCCTCTCCTCTCCTGTCCTCTCTCTCCACTTTATTCCTCTCCTCTCCTCTCCTGTCCTCTCTCTCCACTTTATTGTACTGCTTTGAATTTTTATATGTAGCTTCATAGATTTTTTTTTTTTTTTTTTTTACGTTGTTGCCTATTGCGCCGGTAGGCATCTTCCCGGTGGGGCCTGATGCTCGGCCCAAGGCTTCTTCCAGGTGGGGCCTGATGGTCGGCCCAGCCCGTTCTGGCGCAGGCGAGTGTTTATAGTGGCGCCATCTTGCATTGGCTCATGCTGCCCCCCGGAACTCGTTCTTGATTCGCTTGGACGACTTCCTCTAGAGTCCGGGTTGATGGGTGGTCTTCAGGACAGCATGTGGGTAGTTTTAAGCCACTCGGCGGTGACTGAAAAATCCGAGTGGTAGCGTGAGGATTCGAACCCGCGTCGACCATCACGCGGCGAATGTGGGTCCAGTACGCTACCAGTTCGGCCACCGCCTACCCTAACCCTACCCTAAGATTGTTTATTTATAGTAGTTTAAAGATAGCTCTCGCTCGATATCGCTTTCTCGCCTCTCTTCTCTCCTTCCTTTTCTCTTCTCTTCTCTCCTCTCCTCTTCTCTTCTCTTCTCTTCTCTCTCTCTCTCTCTCTCTCTCTCTCTCTCTCTCTCTCTCTCTCTCTCTCTCTCTCTCTCTCTCTCTCTCTCTCTCTCTCTCTCTCTCTCTCTCTCTCTCTCTCTCTCTCTACTTATACTACTTCGAGTAGTTATAGGTAGAGAGGGACCTTGCATATATCGTATTTATTCCTAGTTAGGTTCTGATTAAGTCTTTTGCTACCCAATGTTGTCGCTCCACAATACCACTCGTGAACACTTGTGATTCATTCACCTTCTGCTTTCTCTGTCTTTAATTAAAACTGTTAACTATTACATTTAAATCTCCAGCCGTATTTGTATCAACTGAGCAACTCTCAAATTCATCTCATTCATCTAGGTGACGTGAGGGAGGGAGGGAGAAGGGTGAGGTGTAAATTTAATGTAAATGCATTTTTGTTTTCGGTGTAAGAATAACTATACTAAAACATAACATGACTGACAGAAATAAATCAACATTTATTTCTACTTAAAATTAGGTATACGGTCCCTGAAAGTCAAGGTTCGTTCTGAAGAGCAGTCAGCATGAAAATATCGATAGAAGATAGAAACAGAGGCAACATGGCGGCGGAATTTAAGAGGTAGAAGACTATCAGTAAGAGGAGGAGAGCTGATGAGACGAAGAACCTTACGGCCATAGTGTTAGTCTTCCCCATTCCCTTCCCGTCCCCATCCCCATACGCGGGCCTGGTGTATGTATAAGCCGACCCGTCACTTTCCCATCCCCGTGACAGATATGAGGGTCAGACCAAGACCAATTCGCACGTCATAATAATGTTGGCAGCACTTTCAAACCAATAATTACAGAAAACGAAATAAATAATGCATTTTCTCACATCATTGTATTCATATACATTATATATCATAAACAAAGCAATAGCGTTGTTGATCTACAGGTAAATAACAAGTAACGCGGGTAAGTTAATTTATGAGACAGGCTGGTATCCATGACTGGTCACACACACCTGGCCAGCCACATAAGGGTTGCCAGGTAGTGTCATTTATGGCATTTTTGTCTTAAATCAAGGTGGTCGCCAAGAAATGCTATTTTTTTATGGTATATGTTAAGTATTCCCATAATAATGTCATATTTAGTCATCAATCTGCCGTATTTTGCCATTCTTGGGAACAATTATCAATGAATCTTCAGGAATAACTGCACGTTTACTATCAAATGGAAACACCAGAGTCTTTACAAATTATAAAAAAAAAAATATATTAACTTCAGCAAAGTTTGGGATATAATATCAGTCATAAAGGTATTCTGATACTTTTCAATATATGTCCTTCTATAATAACAAATAGAACACTATTTATTCATGAAATATACGAAGTGAAATCTGAAAATGTCCTGCTTTCTACCCCGCAGAATCAACACTTTTCCGACACCATCCGGTCCCTCACGGGGTAGCGTAAAGCAAACCCATCTACATGGGGACGATTAACACCGCGGTTTATGGCCACGGGAAAGAGAAGGGAAGGGAACGGGAATGGGGAAGACTTAAGGCCGGGTTCTAGCAGTATCATTACCATTATAATGTATAAGCGTCCAGTTCCATAATTTGATGATAAATCGTAATGTGTAATATATGGTTTTGAAATTTCATCTTTCTTTAAACTTTCTATCAAGAGAAAAATGTCTTTTTTTATTATTTTCATATTTTTAGTAATTTTTTAAAAATGCTCTTTATTTATTTTTTTCAAAAAATATGCAAAAATATTTAACTTAAAAAAAGACATTTTTCTCTTGATAGAAAGTTTAAAGAAAGATGAAATTTCAAAACCATATATTACACATTACGATTTATCATCAAATTATGGAACTGGACGCTTATACATTATAATGGTAATGATACTGCTAGAACCCGGCCTTAACACTACGGCCGTTAGACTCCACTCTGTCCAAGAGAGCTGTGTGAGTGGAGCCCCCCCCACACATGAGATGCATACTTAATTAATACGAGGGCGGACAAGGCCCCTGTATATGGAAAACAACTGCGACGGGGAGAAGAACTGGCGGACACGATACAGAACTCCCAACCTCGAGGAAGCTGATTTAGTGAGAGAGGAGATGTGAAGTTTTCAGTTAAGATTTTGAGTTAAGGATAGACCGAGGATGTTTAGTGTTGAAGAAGGTGTCAGCTGAGTGTTGTCGAAGAGTAGAGGATAGATGTTTGGAAGTTTGTGTCGAGTTGATAGGTGGAGAAATTGGGTTTTGGAGGCATTGAAAGACACAAGGTTCCTTTTACCCCAATCGGAAATGATAGCAAGGTCTGAGGTTAAACGTTCTGCAGCCTCCAGTCTGGAGTCATGTAATTCCTGTTGAGAGGGTCTTCTATTGAAAGAAGTTGAATAATGCAAAGTGGAGTCGTCAGCGTATGAATGGATAAGACAGTTTGGTATGGAAAGAAGATCATTGATGAATAACAGGAAGAGAGTGGGTAATAGGACAGAGCCCTGTGGAACACCACTGTTGATAGGTTTAGGGGAAGAACAGTGACCGTCTACCACAGCAGAGATGGAACGGCCGGAAAGGAAACTGGAGATAAAGGAACTGAGAGAGGGATAGAATCCGAAAGAGGGCAGTTTAGAAAGCAAAGACTTGTGCCAGACTCTATCGAAAGTTTTCGATATGTCTAGCGCAACTGAGAAAGTTTCACCGAAACGGCTAAGAGAGGATGACCAAGAATCAGTTCAGAGAGTAAGAAGATCGCCAGTAGAACGTCCCTTGCGGAACCCATACTGGCCATCAGATAGAAGGTCAGAAGTGGAAAGGTGCTTTTGAATCTTCCGGTTAAGGACTAATTCAAAACCTTTAGATAGACAGGAAAGTACAGCTGTGGGGTGGTAGTTTGAGGGATAAGAAGGGTCACCCATCTTAGGCACAGGCTGTATGAAGGCATTCTTCCAGCAGGAAGGAAAGGTAGATGTTGACAGAAAAAGGTGAAAGAGTTTGACCAGGCAGGGTGTCAGCACGGAGGCACAGTTTTTAAGGACAATAGGATCCTCTCCATCAGGTCCATAAGCCTTTTGAGAGTTGAGGCCAGAGAGGGTATAGAAAACATAATTCAGAAGAATTTTAATAACAGGCATAAAGGAGTCAGAGGGGGGGATGAGTAGGAGGAATATGCCCAGAATCGTCCAGAGTGGAGTTGTTACAGAAAGTTTGAGCGAAGAGTTCGCCTTAGAGATAGATGAGACGGCAGTGGTGCCATCAGGGTTAAGGAGAGGAGGGAAAGAAGAAGTGAAGTTGGAGGAGATATTTTTGGCTAGTTGCCAGAAGTTTCTGGAAGAATTAGAAAAAAGCAAGGTTTTGACATTTGCTACGGATGAAAGAGCTCTTGGAAAGTCGAAGAATAGATTTGGCACGATTTCGGGCATAAATGTAAAGATCATGGTTAGCGGGAGTTCGAAGGCTCTGCTACCTTTTGTGAGCTGCCTCTCTATCTTTGACAGCACGAGAATAAGCGTGATTAAACCAAGGCTTTTTAGCATGAGGAGTAGAGAAAGTACGTGGAATGTATGCCTCCATTCCAGAGACAATCACCTCTGTGATGCGCTGGGCACACACAGAGGGGTCTCTCTCCTGGAAGCAGTAATCATTCCACGGGAAATCGGCAAAGTACATCCTCAGATCGTCCCACCGAGCTGAAGCAAAATGCCAGAAACATCGCCTCTACGGTATGTCCAAAGGCTGTAAAGGAGCGATAGGACAAAATACAGAAATAAGGTTGTGATCGGAGGAGCCCAACGGAGAGAACAGTTTGACAGAGTAAGGAGAAGGGTTAGAGGTAAGGAAGAGGTCTAGTATGTTGGGCCTGTCTCCAAGACGGTCGGGAATACGTGTAGGGTGCTGAACCAACTGCTCTAGATCGTTGAGGATAGTAAAGTTGTAGGCTTGTTCACCAAGTTGGTCAGTGAAAGAGGATGAAAGCCAAAGCTGGTGGTGAACATTGAAATCTCCCAAGATGGAGATTTCAGCGAAGGGAGAGTGAGTCAAGATGTGCTCCACTTTAGAGTTCAAATAGTCAAAGAATTTTACATAGTTAGTAGAGTTAGGTGAGAGATAAACTGCACAGATGTATTTAGTAATAGAATGACAATGAAGTCTTAGCCAGATGGTGGAAAATTCAAAAGAGTCAAGGTCGTGGGCACGAGAGCAAGTGATGTCGTTCCGCACGTAGGCGCAACATCCAGCTTTGGATTGAAATTTAGGATAGAGATATTTGGAGGGAACAGAGTAGAGATTGCTGTCAGTAGCCTCAGAAACCTGTGTTTCGGTGAGGAAGAGGAGGTTAGGTTTAGAGGAGGTGAGGTAGTGCTCCACAGAATGAAAATTAGAGCGAAGACCGCGAATGTTGCAGAAATTGATAAGAAAGAGATTCGAGGAGTTATCATGACACCTCTCAAGTCGGCAGCCGGAAGGGGAGGCCTCTTGGGGGAATTTAGGGTCCCCTCCCCCAGGCTGGGACTCCGAGGCACTACTATGGTAAGCCATTTTGAATTTTGAATTTTGAGAAAAGTTGTGTATGTTGTGTGAATCGAGTGTGGTGTGGAAAGAGAGAGGATCTGCCTTTAGAGAGCATGCTGAACTACTCTCTGGTGTTGATGAGACAATAGAGAAACGGTTAGTGAGGACATGGGAAGGGTCTTGGGAGGGCTTCAGCACCCTCCTCACTTTCCATATAGACCTCACCAGGAATAGCTTGCGCCCGTTTCGGTAGGTGTCTTCCTACCTACTCCATATATATACATATATATATATATATATATATATATATATATATACATATATATATATATATATATATATATATATATGTATATATATATATATATATATATAGATATATATATATATATATATATATATATATATATATATATTTACGTGTTCGCCTATAGCGCCGATTGGCTTTAATCAGGGGCCTGGTGGTAAGCCCAAGCCCGTCTATTTTTGTTGTGGCGCCATTTATTCATGGCTCAAGCTGCCCCCCAGAACTCAATCTTGATTACTTGGACGGTTTCTTCTAGAGTCCGGGTTGATGGGTTGTCTTCAGGACAGCATGTGGGTTGTCTTAGGCCACTTGGCGGTGGCTGAAAAATGTCAGGTGGTAGCGTGAGGATTCGAACCTGCGTCATCCAGCACGCGGTGAATGTGGGCCCACACTCAGCCACGATATATCTATATATATATATATATATATATATATATATATATATATATATATATATATATATATATATATATATATATATATATATATATATATATATATATATATATATATATATATATATATATATATATATATATATATATATATATATATATATATATATATATATATATATATATATATATATATATATATATCTATATCTATATATATATATATATATTTTTTTTACAACAAAGGAGGCAGCTCAAGGGCACACAAAAAAGAAAACAATAATAAAAAAAGCCTGCTACTCGCTGCTCTAAAGTAAAACAAAAGAGGTGGCCGAAAGGAAGATAAAAGACAGGAGGAGAGGTTTCCTGATACCCTCCTCTTGAAAGAGTTCAAGTCGTAGTCATGATGAAATAAAGTTGAAGGAAGATTTTTCAAGAGTTTACCAGCGTGAGGGAAGAAAGAGTGAAGATGCTGGTTAACTCTTGCATAAGGGGTTTGGACAGTGTTGGGATGGGCTAGAGTGGAAAGTCGAGTGCAGCAGGGCCGCGGGAGGGGGGGAGGCATGCAGTTAGCAAGTTCAGAAAAGCAATCAGCGTTAAAATACCGATAGCAAATAGAAAGAGAGGTAAAATGGCGGCGGAGTTTATGAGGTAGAAGACATTCAGTAAGAGGAGAGCTGATGAGACGAAGAGCCTATATATATATATATATATATATATATATATATATATATATATATATATATATATATATATATATATATATATATATATATATATATATATATATATTCGGTCTGTGCCTGTGCGTAAGAAGGGTGACCATTCCAATTCCTCAAACTACCGCCCTATAGCTTTACTTTCCTGTCTATCTAAAAAATTTTAATCAATCCTTAACTGGAAGATTCAAAAGCATCTTTCCACTTCTAACCTTCTATCTGATCGCCAGTATGGGTTCCGCAAGGGGCGTTGTACTGGTGATCTTCTTGCTCTCTTAACTGATTCTTGGTCATTCTCTCTTAGCCGTTTCGATGAAACTTTCTCAGTTGCGCTAGACATATCAAAAGCCTTTGATAGAGTCTGGCACAAGTCTTTCCTTTCTAAACTACCCTCTTTTGGATTCTATCCCTCTCTCTGTACCTTTATCTCCAGTTTCCTCTCCGGCCGTTCTATCTCTGCTGTGGTAGACGGTTGGTTACTGTTCTTCTCCTAAACACATCAACAGTGGTGTTCCACAAGGCTCTGTTCTATCACCCACTTTCTTTCCATTATCTATCAACGATCTTCTTTCTATAACAAACTATCCTATCCATTCATACGCTGATAACTCCACTCTGCATTATTCACCTTCTTTCAACAGAAGACCCTCTCAACAGGAATTACATGACTCCAGGCTGGAGGCTGCAGAACGCTTAACCTCAGACCTTGCTATCATTTCCGATTGGGGTAGAAGGAACTTTGTGTCCTTCAATGCCTCAAAAACTCAATTTCTCCACCTATCAACTCGACACAATCTTCCAAACACCCATCCCGTATTCTTCGACAACACCCAGCTGTCACCTTCTTCAACACTTAATATCCTCTGTCTAGCCTTAACTCAAAATCTTAACTGGAAACTTCACATCTCCTCTCTTACTAAGTCAGCTTCCTCGAGGTTGGGCGTTCTGTATCGTCTCCGCCAGTTCTTCTCCCCCGCACAGATGCTATCCATATACAGGGGCCTTGTCCTCCCTCGTATGGAGTATGCATCTCTCGTGTGGGGGGGCTCAACTCACACAGCTCTTCTGGACAGAGTGGAGTCGAAGGCTCTTCGTCTCATCACCTCTCCTCCTCTTACTGATAGTCTTCTACCTCTCAAATTCCGCCGCCATATTTTCACGCTGACTGCTCTTCTGAACTTGCTAACTGCATGCCTCCCTCCCCTTATGCGGCCTCGCCGCACACGACTTTCTACTCAAGCTGATCCCTTTACTGTCCAAATCCCTTACGCACGAGTTAACCAGCATCTTCACTCTTTCATCCCTCACGCTGGTAATCTCTGGAACGATCTTCCTTCATCTGTATTTCTTCCTGCCTACGACTTGAACTCATTCAAGAGGAAAGTATCAGGACACCTCTTCTCACGTAATTGACTGCTCTTTCGGCCACCTCTTCGGCTTCTTTACAGGAGCAACGAGTAGCGGGCTTTTTTTTTTCATTGTTGTTTCCTTATTTTTGTGCCCTTGTGCTGTCTATATATATATATATATATATATATATATATATATATATATATATATATATATATATATATATATATATATATATATATATATATATATATATATATATATATATATATATATATATATATATATATATATATATATATATATATATATATATATATATATATATATATATATATATATATATATATATATATATATATATATATATATATATATATATATATATATATATATATATATATATATATATATATATATATATATATATATATATATATATATCTATATATACAGGGGCGTAGCCAGGGGGGGGAGCACAGAGGGCACGTGACCCCCCCTTCAGGAACTCCTTTTTTGTGGGTTTGATGGAAGTTCTCGAGAATGACATGCCGTGCATGGCTGTGACCTCCCAAATAGTATAGATCAGCGGTTCTTAACCTGGAGGTCGTGACCCCCTCGGGGGTCGTTAGGGGTTTCTCGAGGGGTCGCGGAGGGTTTGGGAGAAAATAATTTATTTCATTTAATGTATGTGAAGCGGCCAGCTGCTGAAAACATCAACCACAATCAGTCAATCAGTCAGATCATAGCTATGGGGGGTGGGTGGGGGGGGCGGTGTCTGAATGTGCTCCGCTCCTGGCTGTGACTCCCAAGGCGCAGCAGTTGCACCAAGGTTTTGAGTCATGAAAGTATGAGGCCAAGCAAACTGAAGGTTCATTTTGAGTCTTACCATAGCTAACTGGTGGACAAAAGCTTGGACTACTTCAAGCGAAAAGAAGCTGCTCTGAAGGCCAGTCGCATAGATTCCACTGGTCAGTTCGCTCGTCAGAATAAAGCAGCGCGCTGGAGGCTTCATACAGAATTGCTCTAAAAAATCGCGCAGACCAAGAAGCCTCATACCATTGGTGAGAATCTGATTAAGCCTTGCATTCTGGAAACAACGAAGGTGATTCATGTTGAACAGCAGGCACACAAGTTGAGGGCAATTTCCCTTTTGCATGATACAGTCATAAGTAGGATCTTGGACATGAGTGAGGATGTTCTCCTGCAAGTGGTGAGTGCTGTGAAGAGTAGTCCTGTTAAATCCTTGCAACTGGATGAGTCGACAGATGTTGCCTCATGTTCCCAACTTATTGTTTATGTTCGCTACCTTGACAAGGAAGGTATGAAGGATGAGTACTTGTACTCTGAGCCAGCGGCCACAACAACCCGTGGAGAAGATATTTTCAAAATCCTAGAAGCCTCTCTCCTTATTAAACATGGGCTGAGTTGGGAAGCACTTGTCGGTCTGTGTACAGATCGGGCTCCTTCCATGATTCGTGAAGAATGTCGCTCCGCGTGTCTCCTTCACTCATTGCATGATTCATCTTTATGCTTTGGCGATGAAGATTATCCCACCTGGACTTCAAGAAGTGCTCACAGACGTTGTGAAGATTGTGAACCATATCTGAGGGAGCGCAACATCTTCAAGGATTTTTAAAGTGCTTTGTGAATAAATGGGTTCTGACTTCTCTGTTCTCCTGTTTCACACGGAGGTACGTTGGCTCTCACGTGCCAAAGTTCTGAATCGCGTGCTGCAACTTCGAGAGGAAATAACGATGTTGTTGTAAGAAGGTCGTACCTCGAAAGAAAATCTTTATGAAATGATGCAAGATGACTGTTTCGTAACAAAGGTTGCCTACTTGGTTGATTTCTTCTCTGAAGTGAATTCCCTGAATATTTCACTCCAAGGAAACCTTGCAATGCTGCACACAGCTCGTGACAAAGTGGCAGTATTCAAGTGTAAGATTCAACTTTACGTGAAAAGAGTTCAGGACAGTGACACAACTTTCTTCCCTCATAATTTTTTATGACAACTATCCTAGATTATATGGCAGAAGCTGAATGCAGTTTCCGTGAGATCTCAGCTCATCTTCTGGCAGTGAATGACGCCATCGAAAGTTACTTTCCAGGACTGGGTGACCGCTGTACTGATGCGTGGAGGAGATCTCAGCTCATCTTCTGGCAGTGAATGACGCCATCGAAAGCTACTTTCCAGGACTGGATGACCGCTGTACTGATGCGTGGATCTCCAGACCCTTTTCAGTGAAGGACAGTGCCATCTGTGATACTGATGTTGCTGCGACGGTAGAATTTCTTCAAATTCTTGAGGATACTCAGTTGAAAGTCGATTTTTCTGAGCAAGAGCTTCCGACATTTTGGGCGACACTGAAGGACGACTATCCTCTTCTTTCGGTGCGTGCACTGACCATACTGGACCTCGACCTATCGCTGCGAGGCTGGATTCTCATCAATGATGGCACTGAAAACGAAGGCACGCAGTAGACTTGTGACTGACAGCGACATGAGGTGTTGCCTGTTGAGCTCTGCTCCTCGCTTTGATGCACTTATGGCTGCAAAACGATGACGTCAATCCTCCCACTGATTAAATAAGTAGGTTTTATTTTATGTGCATTAGTTCCGTGGATTTTGAAATAGCACTTGTAGGGGATCACTTGTAGGGATCTTTTATTTGTAATATTTTCTATAAAGCAGGATATTCATATAGTTTTGTTTTACCTTACCTTTACACAAAGGTCACCATTACAAATTTATTATTGGGGTCACGGTAATACCCTGGAGAGTCTCAGGGGGTCATACGATGAAAAAGGTTAAGAACCACTGACGTAAATCCTTATCAGTATTGAGACAGACTGGTAAAGATTGTGCCCCCCCCCCCTAACTGAAATCCTGGCTACGCCCCTGTATATATATATATATATATATATATATATATATATATATATATATATATATATATATATATATATATATATATATATATATATATATATATATATATATATATAGATAGGGTAAGCAGCTGCTGAGTGGTTAGCGTGCGGGCCCTGCATTCACCGAGTGCTGGACGGCG
The DNA here is from genome assembly GCF_024679095.1 of Eriocheir sinensis. Taxonomy (NCBI): domain Eukaryota; kingdom Metazoa; phylum Arthropoda; class Malacostraca; order Decapoda; family Varunidae; genus Eriocheir; species Eriocheir sinensis. Next base: position 8,997,706 of record NC_066527.1, read on the forward strand.
CGGGTTCGAATCCCCACGCTACTACCTGGGATTTTTCAGTCACCGCTGAGTGGCCTAAGACTACCCACATGCTGTCCTGAAGACCACTCATCAACCCGGACTCTAGAAGAAACCGTCCAAGTGAATCAAGAATGAGTTCTCGGGGGCAGCATGATTCAAGAATAAATGGCGCCAATATAAAAATTGCCTGCGCCATGACGTGCTTGGGTCGACCACCAGGCCCCTGGAGAAAGCCTACCGGCGCTATAGGCGAATACGTAAAAAAAAAAAATATATATATATATATATATATATATATATATATATATATATATATATATATATATATATATATATATATATATATATATATATATATATATATATATATATATATATATATATATATATATATATATATATGTATATGTGGGGACGTGGCGACCTCATCACCCATCACTATGGTGCAAGTAGCCTCGTTAACCTCTAACTATATGGGTTCCCCTACGTTAATGGGGTTGGCTTCAGTGAGGATGTAGAATGTTCGAATGTAGGGAGAAGCGGTACATGTTCTGGTGGTCTGGAGCAAGGTAAAGGGAGGCAAGGCAGATATTCCCACGTTGGGGGGTGCTGGACCAGAATTTCTGTGGACTGCGCAGGCAGACCGTGACGTCACAATTTAGACAAGGATGAGGTATGATTGGCTGCTGCGGGGACCTCAGTCTTGACGTAGCCACCGGCTGGAGGAGGTCTATCTGAGCTGTCTCTTTTCTGTGGTAAGGGAATCTCTTGTATAATATGCCTTCGTGTTGTATTGTGTCATGGGGTAGAGCAGTGGTTCCCAAACTTTTTTACATGATGCCCCCTATTGATTTCTAAGAAATCCTCACGCCCCCCCATCCTTTGTTTATATATATATATATATATATATATCTATATATATTTTTATATATATATATATATATATATATATATATATATATATATATATATTGAAACTCACTTGAGATGATTCAAACAGTGTTACTCCTTTTTTTTATAGTTGTAGTTTTACAGGGCCTGGGCTTACGCTCGTGTGGTGCCGTCTCCAAATCTGTATTTGTCCAGCTTTTCCTTTAAGTTGTGTAAACCCTTCGCTGATACTACATCCTCACTTAGTCTGTTCCAAACCTCTATGTTTCTTTGCGGGAAGCTATATTTCTTTATGTCTCTCAGGCATCTTCTTTCCCTCAACTTTTTACTGTGCCCTCGTGTGTTGCTGACGTTTCCTCCTTCTCTTAGTAGTAACTCCTCATTGTCTACTTCCTCCATTTTTATCAATAGTTTATAAATTTGTATTAGGTCTCCCCTTTCTCTTCTTTGTTCCAGTGTTGGTAGGTCCATTTCCTATAATCTTTCTTCATATGACAATCCCTCCAGTTCTGGAACCATTTTTGTTGGAATCCTTTGTATTCTTTCTAGTTTTTTTTGTGTGTCTCTTCTTATAGGGAGACCACACCGTTTCTGCATATTCCAATTTTGGTCTAATCATAGTGGTTATTATCTTTTTCATCATATCCTTACCCATGTAGTGAAATGCTAGTCCTATATTTCTTACCATTCTATACGTATCACCGATATCCTATTAACATGACTCTCAGGCTGTTGATTATCCTGTATTGTCACTCCCAGATCTCTCTCTTCTTGAACTTTTTTTTACCATCTCCCATTCTATATGTCCATTTTGGTCTCCCTTCACTCTTTCCCATTTCCATTACATGATATTTCTTCACATTGAACTCCATCTCCCATTTCGTACTCCAGTCCCAAATCAGTCTTTACTGTTTCTTATATGTCTCAGCAGTTTGGCATCGTCTGCAAACAGGCTCATATAAGTGCTTACTTTCTCTGGCATATCATTTATATATACCTGGAAAAGTATTGGTGTCAATACCGATCTTTGAGGCATTCCACTATCTACAATTCTTCATTCCGATTTCACTTCCTTTACTACTGTCCTCATCTCTCTTCCCCTTAAGTAACTTTCCATTCAGTTCTTCATTTTCTCTTTCAAACCTCCTTTATTTTCCAGCTTTCATAGTAATCTTGTGTGTGAAACTTTATCAAAAGCCTTCTTCAGGTTCATGTACACACAATCTACCCATCCGTCCCTCTTCTGTATTATGTCTTTCATTCTTGAGTGTGTGTGTGTGTGTGTGTGTGTGTGTGTGTGTGTGTGTGTGTGTGTGTGTGTGTGTGTGTGTGTGTGTAACTGCAATTTTTGGCAGACGGAATCACGCACCCCCTGTATCCAGCTCATGAACCCCCGGGGGGGCGCGCCCCCAGTTTGGGAACCACTCCACAGTGTAGAGGGATGGACCTCAATAAGCTTAGCTGCACTGGGCACCATGGTCTATACCCAAGACTTTGGTGAATGAATACTTTAAAGAGGAATGGGAACCCTGGATTATATGTGAATGCACATGCCCTATAGTCATTATTATTATTATTATATGAGTGAATTATCCTAACACTCCGGGGGAAATTAATGCAGAGGACACCAAAAAAGTGCTGAAATTCCATTCCAGGATCAGAACCTACTTTGACAAACAACGGACTACATTACATTAAGATACATTTAAATTCTCACACTCTCTCTCTCTCTCTCTCTTTCTCTCTCTCTCTATCTATCTCTCTCTCTCTCTCGTCTAGGTAGTGACGTCATTTAGAATGCGCACAAAGTGGTGGGGGAGGGGGGATCGAGACTACTTAGTGTTTCTTCTACCATGGTCTGGAGAGAAGAAGAAAACTGGAGGCGTCGGAATATTGGTGAGAGAAGATTTGGTGGAGGATGTGATAGAGGTAGAGAGGACAAACTCATGAATAATGAAGATAAAGATTGTGATAGAGGGAAAGTTGGGCAAATATTTTCAGTATATGCACCACAGGTTGGTAGAACAGAGGAAGAAAAGGAGGCTTTTTGGGGTGTGTTGGATGATAAGGTGGCGGCATTGTCTGGATCAGAGAGATACAAGGAGACCAGAAGACATGCGAAAAGAGAAGTAGCCAGAGCAAAGAGGTTGGCATGGGAAAACTGGAGTGAACAACTGAGCAGTAGTGAGAAGCAAAAATAAATGTTTAGGATTGCAAAGCAAGTGAAGAAAGATAGTAAAGATATACACGGAGCGAAGTATATAAGGGATGAAAGAGGACATATTAAGGTACAGGAAAGAGAAATACTTTAGAGGTGGAGAGGATACCTTAAAGACCTTTTGAATGAAGAAATTAAGACCAATCTGGAAAAGATAGATGCAGTGGAAAGGCCGATAGAAGAGATTTCGGAAGAAGTGAAGAAAGCATTAAGAGGAATGTAAAGTGGAAAAGCACCAGGTCCGACAGGAGTGACAAGTGACTTGTTAAAGAAAGCGGGTTTTACAGTAGAATTGACGAGAGTATTCAGAAGCATTTTTGACGAGATAGAGATCCCGGAAGATTGGAAGTTCCAATTTATAAAGGGAAGGGGGGTGCTTTGGAGTGTGGAAAATATAGGGGAGTTAGATTATTGGAGCATGGAATGAAGTTGTTTGAAAAAGTGTTGGAGGAGAGGCTGAGGAAACTGATAAGAGTGGACGGTAGGCAGTTTGGTTTTAGTCCAGGAAGGTCGACAACAGATCCAGTTTTTGTTATGACGCAAATACAAGAAAAATTCAGTGAGAAGAATAAGAAACTGTACCATGTCTTAGTGGCCCTGGAGAAGGCATTTGATTGAGTACCTAGGAGAGCGATTGTGTGGGGATTGTGAAGGCAAAAAGTACCAGAAAGGCTCGTGGCTGCTGTTATGTCTCTGTACGCTGAATCGAGTTCAAAGGTGAAAACAATGGCAGGAACATCAGAGGTTTTTGACATTAGAGTAGGAGTGCACCAAGGATCAGCTCTAAGTCCGCTGCTCTTCATCACGTGTAGTAATGGAGGAGGCTACTAAATTGGCAAAGGGGATGCTACATGGGAGTTGCTTTATGCCGATGACCTGATGTTGACAGCGGAATCAAAGGTAGAAATGATCCACATGTCCAACAGATGGAAGGAAGAGATGGAGCAAAGAGGATTGAAAATAAACATGGAAAAGACGAAGTTGATGGTGACTGGAAATAAAGCAAAAGAAAAAATTCAGACGAGAAGGTGGCCCTGTGGATGATGCAGGAGGGGAATGGGATCAAACTCTATATTGTGTACAGAGTGTAACAAGTGGTGTCATCGGCCATGCTCAGGGCTTGGAAATTTGCAAAGGGTGCGGGACTTTGTGTCTCCGCCGAGGTGTGTGAGGAAAGTTGAGGATGGTGATGGGGATGGCGATGGTGAAAATGGCGGGTTGGTGGTGGATGGAGGTGTGTTGGAGGAGGTACAACAATTCTGCTATTTGGGAGATGTGTTGGACTGTAAAGCGGGAGTGGATAGAGCAGTGAGAGCAAGAGTGGCAGTTGCATGGAGAAGGTGGCGAGAAATGTCCAACATAAGATTGAGGAGCAGAGGAAGTGTATACAAACCCTGTGTGAGATCTGCTCTCTTGTACGGAGCAGAAACATGGGCACTGACGAGCAGACTGATGTACGTCTTACGCAGTCATGATCGCAGGATGCTAAGATACATGGCAGGAGGGAGGTGGCAGGACGGGAAGTCTAGCAATGAAGTAGCCGAGATGTGTGGGGTTGAGGACCTTTCCGTGGAATTGAGGAAGAGAAGACTTAGGGCCGCTTTCACAGTCACGTTTGTTTGTTTTGATCATTACCAATGAGCGGCGATCGCCGCTACCAACAAGAAATCCGCTTTCACAGTCGTCTTTCGCGGCGCTGTTTGTTTGCATCAGTACCAGAGATTGGAACCTCTGGTAACGGAGCTCTGGTAGCCGCGGGGCTCCCCAATGGAGCTTACCAATGACATTAATTTGTAACTAGAACAGGTTCTTGCTTTCAATGGGTTATATTAGTTCTTTAAATGAATGTAAAAAAATATTACACAATACAGCAATACGTTGCTGGTCCTTAATGGTAATATGAAAAAAAAAAAATAGAAGACTTTGAATGACATGAACTCACTTCACCTGCTGACCAGTAAACGTCCTGCTGGGAATTTCAGTTTAATTGATTGACTGATTGTTTTTAATTGCAAAATACACAATAAAGGAGAAGGGAGGACTTTAATAGTTGTCACCATTATGCACCTGCTATGCTTCTTGGTCAAACTTTCGTATTATTCTAGATAGCCTCATATGTATGCATAGAGCATACATGTAACGAAATCAACTCTGTTTTGTGAAAATGTGGTTTGCTAAATAAGTGTGAATAATGAACAAATGTAATCAATATATATAGGTGAAGAGTCTGTCTTGCTGACATCTGCTAAATGACAGAACTTTAATACTTCTCACCATTATTATATACATTTTCACCTATTATCCCTAGGAAATATTAGGCTATCAGCAGATTAAAGACGTGTATTACAGCGAGACACCACATTTTTTCATCATATCTATTTTCCACAGTTACTTTTTATATTTATTCTTCACGTTTACTCTTTGTACGTTTATTTTTCACATTTATCCTTCATAATCCTCAGCTCAGCTGATGTAATGTTGACATTTCCCGCCGCTCCGGCATACCAACACTGCCGAATCACACGGCTTCGTCTTGTCATGAGCGTCACCACGCTGGTAGTCGCCGATACCACGAAAACAGCGACTGTGAAAGCGGATCGAGGCGATGGTAACGGCTGCTACCAGGCCTTTGGTTAAGGTGCGTTACAGACGACTGTGAAAGCGGCCCTAAGATGGTTTGGACATGTGAAAAGAGCGGGGGAGGGAGGTGGAGGGGGTGAGAGATGGGGGACGGCTGCCAGTAGGAAGGCCTAGGAAAAAATGGAGTGGGTGTGTGATTTTTAATTTTTTTTATTATTATTTTTTTTTACAACAAAGAAGGCAGCTCAAGGGCACAAAACAAAACAATAATAATAAAAAAGCCCACTAATCGCTGCTCCCATAAAAGAATCAGAAGAGGTGGCCAAAAGCAAGGTCAAATTCGGGAGGAGAGGTGTCCTGATACCCTCCTCTTGAAAGAGTTCAAGTCGTAGGCAGGAGGAAATACAGATGAAGGAAGATTGTTCCAGAGTTTACCAGCGTGAGGGATGAAAGCGTGAAGATGCTGGTTAACTCTTGCATAAGGGGTTTGGACAGTATAGGGATGAGCATGAGTAGAAAGTCGTGTGCAGCGGGGCCGCGGGAGGGGGGGAGGCATGCAGTCAGCAAGTTCAGAAGAGCAGTCAGCGTAGAAATATCGATAGAAGATAGAAAGAGAGGCAACATCGCGGCGGAATTTAAGAGGTAGAAGACTATCAGTATGAGGAGAGCTGATGAGACGAAGAGCCTTAGCCTCCACTCTGTCAAGAAGAGCTGTGTGAGTGGAGCCCCCCCACACATGAGATGCATACTCCATACGAGGGCGGACAAGGCCCCTGTATATGGACAGCAACTGTGCAGGGGAGAAGAACTGGCGGAGACGGTACAGAACGCCCAGCCTCGAGGAAGCTGATTTAGTAAGAGATGAGATATGAAGTTTCCAGTTGAGATTTTGAGTTAAGGATAGACCGAGGATGTTTAGTGTTGAGGAAGGTGATAGCCGGGTGTTGTCAAAGAATAGGGGATAGTTGTTTGGAAGATTGTGTCGAGTGGATAGGTGGAGAAACTGTGTTTTTGAGGCGTTGAAGGACACCAGGTTCTTCTTGCCCCAATCGGAAATAATAGTAAGGTCTGAGGCTAAGCGTTCTGCAGCCTCCAGCCTTGAGTCGTTAAGTTCCTGAAGGGTGGGTCTTCTATTAAAAGAAGTTGAGTAATGCAGAGTGGAATCATCGGCGTAGGAATGGATAGGACAGTTCGTTTTGGAAAGAAGATCATCAATGAACAACAGAAAAGAGTGGGAGATAGGACAGAACCCTGTGGGACACCACTGTTAATAGATTTAGGGGAAGAACAGTGACCGTCTACCACGGCAGAAATAGAACGGTCAGAAAGGAAAATGGAGATAAAGGTACAGAGAGAAGGATAGAAACCGTAGGAGGGTAGTTTAGAAAGCAAAGATTTGTGCCAGACCCTATCAAAAGCTTTTGATATGTCCAGCGCAATAGCAAAAGTTTCACCGAAACGGCTAAGAGAGGATGACCAAGAGTCAGTTAAGAAGGCTAGGAGATCACCAGTAGAACGCCCCTTGCGGAACCCATACTGGCGATCAGATAGAAGGTCAGAAGTGGAAAGGTGCTTTTGAATCTTCCGGTTAAGGATTGATTCAAAAGCTTTAGATAGACAAGAAAGTAAAGCTATAGGACGGTAGTTTGAGGGATTGGAGCGGTCACCCTTCTTAGGCACAGGCTGTATGAAGGCATACTTCCAGCAAGAAGGAAAGGTAGATGTTGACAGGCAGAGGCGAAAGAGTTTGACCAGGCAGGGTGACAGCACGGAGGCACAGTTTTTAAGGACAATAGGAGGCACTCCATCAGGTCCATAAGCCTTCTGAGGATTGAGGCCAGAGAGGGCATAGAAAACATCATTTTGAAGAATCTTTATAACAGGCATAAAGGAATCAGAGTCAGAGGGGGGATGAGTAGGAGGAATATGCCCAGAATCGTACAGAGTGGAGTTTTTAGAAAAAAGTTTGAGAGAAGAGTTCAGCCTTAGAGATAGATGAGACGGCAGTGTTGCCGTCAGGACTGAGGAGTGGAGGGAAAGATGAAGAAGTGAAGTTGGAGGAGATGTTTTTGGCTAGATGCCAGAAGTCACGGGAAGAGTTAGAGAAAGCAAGGTTTTGACATTTTCTATTAATGAAAGAATTTTTGGTTAGTCGGAGAATAGATTTGGCACTATTTCGGGCATAAATGTAAAGTTCATAATTAGCATTAGTTTGAAGGCTCTGGTACCTTTTGTGAGCTACCTCTCTATCATTGACAGCACGAGAACAAGCGTGATTAAACCAAGGCTTTTTAGCGTGAGGAGTAGAGAAAGAACGAGGAATGTATGCCTCCATTCCAGAGACAATCACCTCTGTGATACGCTGAGCACACACAGAGGGGTCTCTATCCTGGAAGCAATAATCATTCCACGGGAAATCGGAAAAGTACATCCTCAGGTCGTCCCACCGAGCTGAAGCAAAATGCCAGAAGCATCGCCTCTTCGGTGGGTCCAGAGGGTGTACAGGAGCGATAGGACAGGATGCAGAAATAAGATTGTGATCGGAGCAGCCCAACGGAGAGAACAGTTTGACAGAATAAGCAGGTAAGGAAGAGGTCTAGAATGTTGGGCCGATCTCCAAGACGGTCAGGAATACGTGTAGGGTGCTGGACCAACTGCTCTAGGTCGTTGAGGATAGCAAAGTTGTAGGCTTGTTCACCAGGATGGTCAGTGAAAGAGGATGAAAGCCAAAGCTGGTGGTGAACATTGAAATCTCCTAGGATGGAGATTTCAGCGAAGGGAGAGTGGGTCAAGATGTGCTCCACTTTAGAATTCAAATAGTCAAAGAATTTTACATAGTTGGTAGAGTTAGGTCAGAGATAAACAGCACATATGTATTTAGTAATAGAATGACAATGGTCTTAGCCAGATGGTGGAAAATTCAGAAGAGTCAAGGTTGTGGGCACGAGAGCAAGTGATGTCGTTGCGCACGTAGGCGCAACATCCAGCTTTGGATTGAAATTTAGGATAGAGATAGTAGGAGGGAACAGAGTAGAGATTGCTGTCAGTAGCCTCAGAAACCTGTGTTTCGGTAAGGAAGAGAAGGTGAGGTTTAGAGGAGAAGAGATGATGTTCCACAGAATGAAAATTAGAGCGAAGAACGCGAATGTTGCAGAAATTGAGAAGAAAGAGGTTCGAGGAGTTATCAAGACACCTCTCGGGTCGGCAGCCAGAAGGGGAGTCCTCCCTGCCCCTGGGGGAATTTGTGGTCCCCCCCCCAGGCGGGGACTTCGAGGCTTGGTGTATGTGCGCCATTTTGAAATTTTAATTTTGGGAAAAGGTGTATATGTCGTGTGAATGTAGTGTGGTGTGGATAAAGAGAGGATCTGTCTTTAGAGAGCATGCTGAACTACTCTCCGGTGTTGGTGAGACAATAGGGAAGTTGAGATTTTGAGTTAAGGATAGACCGAGGATGTTTAGTGTTGAAGAAGGTGGCAGCTGAGTGTTGTCGAAGAATAGGTGATGGAGGACATGAGTATATTGGGGATAGAGGAAGATATGGCACAAGATCGGGAGATGTGGAGAACAGTCATCGCTCGTCCAACCCCATCTTAAATGGGAAAATATGGACGTTAAACGACATTGATGATGATGATGATATATATATATATATATATATATATATATATATATATATCTATATATATATATATATATATATATATATATATATATATATATATATATATATGCAGTGGCTGGCACGGTTCCGCTAATCCATTAACCGCTAATTAGCAAAGCTAACTTTTTCATTAGCTGCTTAACGTTTTCGCTAACTTTGGAAACAGCTAGCGGACCAATTAGCTTCCGCTAAATGTAGTTCCTCCTCCGCTAACTTTAAGTCCACTAAAAATTCATACAGGTTTGTTCTTGTCCGTTGTGGGCAGACACAGCAACAGTTGAGCCACAGGGAGCAATAATTCCAGGGCTTCCACTTTTGGGTAAATTACGCCTTAAAGTAGGGTAGTTGGACAATTATTGGTGAAAATATTTGGTATTTTAGGGTAATGCATTTTCCATTTCAAATAAAGTGTATGTTAAATTTAATTTATTTATTTGTGTACACGTTTATCATCATCTGATTTTGGCAAGCTACCTTTCCGGAAAGCTCTAAGGTCACTACGTCTGTTTTTAAGGGTTTTGGAACCAAAAATACTAAACCGAAGTTAAATCCATATAAAAAAGTTAGCAGTTAGCGGTTAGCGTTAGCTTCCACTAATTTCTTTATCAGTTTAGCTGTTTAGCGTAAGCGATGCTAACTTTTTAGTTAGTGGATTACCAGTCAGCTAAGCTAACTTTTCGGTTAGCGGTGCCCACCACTGTATATATATATATATATATATATATATATATATATATATATATATATATATATATATATATATATATATATATATATATATATATATATATATATATATCTATATATATGAATGTTCTTCTTGACAGAGCAGACGAATTTTCTTTGAGAAATTTGTGATTCATAGCCTTCTTTTTTTCATTATGAAATTTATAAATCTTCCCTCACGTTGTCCTACTAAAGCAATATAAGTCGTTGAATATAGGTGGCAAAAATAATGAACACCATAGTGGTATTGGTGAGGAAGTATTGATGGTGTGTCGTGCGGCCAGGCATTGGCGAGTCAGCGAGGGTCGTCAGGTGCGCCGCGAGGTGGATGCGCAGGCAGGTAACGGCAAGCAGCCCGATAAGGCAAGGGAAAGGTTGTGCTACGAGGACCCTTTTTGCTTGTACGTGTGTGTGTGTGTGTGTGTCCTCTCTCCTACATAATGTTCAAGCCATTGCCAGATTGCTTCTGGTAGAGCATCGTGAGTTTTACAGGTTTCTGAGCTTAACAGCCTATATCGAAGCACTAAGTGGATCATTATGACTTCAATATATGAATCCAGTTATCGCAAGGCACTCTGGAATCTCCTGCGACTTTGCAGGAAATTCTTACATGAGGACCTTGTCTCTCTTGCTGGCCTGTATAGGACTGAGTGCTGTTAAGTAGTCATGGGATGTGACCAGCTCTCTCTTTACCTCCTCAACCATTGTCAACAGCTCAGACTCACTGAACCTCAGCGCATTTTCCTCAGTTTTCAACCTTTTCTGGACTAGTCACTAGGTTCCTGCTGGCAGAGGTGTTATCGTACTTGAGCATAATATTACCGGTTTCTAACGCCTAAGTTGCCTAACTATTGCCAAGAAACATCAGGATGCACAAACTTAACGAGTAACTATAAACGAGGTTTCGTTGATGGGTCACGAGCACTGCTCGAAAGCGAAACTCTTGGGACTCCAAGTCTCCTGGAAATGATAGTAGGCTGCAGGTGTTTGGAGACTTGCTATGTGAAACAGAACAGTCTGATGACATCATGCGGGGATACTGATATCGTGGCTTTCTTCACACGCCTCCTGTTTATGAAATTGACTCATGGAAGTTTATGTGAGTTTGGAGGACTGCTCGCAGCCTAGGTTGTCGATCTCAAGAATGTTTGACTCAAGGTTGGATATTGAAATTCACTTGTAGATATTAGGCCTCGAAAAGTGGAGCAACAGTTGGCTCAACAATACCCCTGATGAAATGACCTCTGGGACTAGGCGCTGTGAAGTGTGATTGAGGCGTTTCCTCTTTTTTTCTCCGATAATTCTTGATGAGCGCCATCACAGTTGTGGGTTACTCATGAAGCACTTTTCGTGGCACTTGATTGGACGGGAATTAGGCAGTATTTTTTTTTTTTTAATGCAAAAAATGTAAGGCCTTGCCTGATGGGCTGAATAGAGTACAGAGGTGGCCAAAAGAGGGTATCTTTGGCTGACTGGTAAAGGTGGCTCAGATACCCTCCTCTTGAAAAAAGTTCAATCCCCGTAGGCGCCAGCAAACCTACAGTCTGGAAGACTGTTCCAGAGATTTCGTTGCCCGCGAGCGTGAGGGATGAAAGAGTGAAAATGCTGGCATTAACTCTTGGCATAAGCGGTGGGCATCCTCTCCTGGCATTTCATTCGCCTGGCATTTCATTCATTCAAATTCTGGCATTTCATTGGGAGCCTCGCCAACTGCAGTCTATTCATTCTTCAGAATCGCAGTCAGCGTGAAATATCGATAGAAGATAGAAAGATCTTCTGTACCTCTTGCGACGCCATTTTGTATCAGTGTTATGGAAAGCTGACCAGAGGCAACAGGGCGCGTTCTGTCCAATAGAGTCGCTGATGTTGGCCAGCCCCAACGTGAGATTTTGATACAATGTTCCATGACCGCGAAAATGCGCCTTAAGGTCTCCTTTTGGATAGTGAATTTATAGCGATGTCGTCCGGGCAAACGTTCAGAATGCCCAACCTCGAGGAAGCAGCCTTCTCTTTGGAGAGGATATTCGTTTACCAGTTAGCATTTTGCCATGGTAATAAAGGCACCGAGTGTTGTGTTATTGTTGGTGTCCCATCTTCAACAGCTGGAAAGCTGATGAGACAAACACTTGGTCTCTCGTGAATAGAGCCGTGTGAGACTAGTAAGATGTAGCCCTGTACAGTCTCACAAAAGCCCTGCATTAAGAGTTGCTGGAAGAACTGGAGGAGACGATACAGTACCACCAAACCTCGAAGAAGATGATTTGAGTGAAAAGGACACTCTGTACAGTTTCCAGTTACAGATTTTGAGTCTAGCAGGGATAGACCGAGGATATTTAGTGTCTGGAGTGACAGCTGGTGTTGTCGAAGAAAGCTTTGTGAGACTGTTTGGAAGATTGCTCGAGTTGATATGGAGAATTGAGTTTTGAGGCATTGAAGGACACAAGGTTCCTTCTACCCCAATCGGAAATGACAGCAAGGTCTGAGGTTGAGCGTTCTAGTGCATTATCGTCCATAGGTATGTGTCAACGTGTACTTCATGTTGGGATGGTCTTCTATTAAAATACGGATAATGCAAAATTTGAATTCATCTATGAGTGGAAATATCAATATAGTATCGTTTTCGCCTATCGGATCTTGATGAATAACAGGAAGAGAGTGGGTGATATCGGACAGGCCCTTATCGGTTATCGCCACTGTTAATGTTTTAGGGAACGAATATCAGTCTACCACCGCAGAGATAGAACGGCCGGAAACTAAAGTCATCAGTTATCAGAGGAATAGAAGAAAGGGGTAGTTTAGAAAGCAAAGACTATGCACCAGACACAATAACAGATCGATATGTCTACACACACTCACACAGTTATAGATGGACACTAACACCCACCCACACAGTAATAGATGAGCCTAAAGAAGAAGATGTAAAGACTTGGTTTGCAGGGGAGCTCACACCAGGGTTTTTGGTGGGCCAGGAACACCCACTGTCTTAGAAGAAATGTATTCTTACACCCTACACAGTAACAGGTGGACACTAACACCCACACCCACACAGTAATAAATGGGCTCTGGAACACACACCCACACACAGTAATAATGAAGTTACACACCCACCCACGTAGTCAAGGTGATGGGCCTCTAACACCCACATGCTTTGTACACAGTAACAGGTGGTAAACACTGACAACACACCCACACAGTAATAGATGGACACTGACACCATTGATATTGCATGCCTAATAGTGGGATATTAAGTAATAATAATAATAATAATAATAATAATAATACCCACACAATAATAGATACACTAAGTATAACACTGCTCACACAGTACCACTAGATCGCGACCTCTAACATCCAAAAAAAATCTAATTAGTAACATGACCCGATATAGGGAAAAGTTGAGGAGACTCTTATGGTAGTATATTAAAACAAAAGGCTAAGCAGGAATACTCTTTGTAATGAGCCAGCTGAGAAGTGATGAGGAGGCTGATCGCGGGTGATGACGTCACAGAGAAATAATCTCTAAATGGGTAAAATAAAGACACAAGTATCTGTAGTTAACAAGTGGCATAGTTACAGAACATGAAATGTTCATCCACGACTCAAAAAATAATAAGTAGAACAACAAGGTGGGAACTAATCTTTTATCCTACAATGTTAAGGTATACAGGAGCAGCTGACAATGATGACACATGATTCTTGGCTTTATCTTGCGTTTTAGAAAAAAAAACTACCTTGCCAGTGGTACCTGCATCCTGAGACTTAAATAAAGTCAGGGCTCATGGGATAAGAGGAAGTTCCTTGATTGGATTAGCACATGATGACGAGACAGGAAACATCAGGATACCATTAATTAACAGTAAAAATCCGAATGGGAGTAATAAGTGTTACCAGTGGGGTTGCCTCAGGGTTTCAGTTTTCGTTTGCAAAAGACATTATCTATATCAGTCACATAGACAATGGAGATAACTAGTGACATAGAGTAGACCGCCAGATGACACTCGATGGGAAATATTGGACGTGAAAACCAGACGGATCAGGACGATGTTCAACAAACTATAGCATGCTTCCGCCTGAGAAATGGCATATGACCAGTAACCTGTTGATAAGTGGTACCCTCCGGGCAGATGAATTGATACATAGAAGGACTGAGGAAAATATAAATAATGTAGACCCTGAAAGTTCTTATGAAAAACAGGTGTTGAAGGATTTGCTTGGTGTTGCACTCTGAGGGAAAGAGCGTCAGACGCGTTCACCCGGAATAGGGCTAACAGGGTATTGGAACTGGTAGGAAGGCAGAACGCAGAACAATAGAATCCTTACAGATCGCCTGAGACCGTCTCCTTGCAATACTGCAAGAGTGAGTAGCTACCCGTTGAATACAAGGCAGAAATCCTTCGCGATTAAGACAAGACGGGCTCGTGTACACCGGAGAGAAATGGAACAATTTCATGTCCGCCGTCTGAAACAGAACATGAATGATTATGGCATCTGGCGTGAGGCTGGACACAATCAATATTGACTCATGTCTGGGTATGGAGAATAGTGAGAGCCTCGCGCCCTCAATATACAAAAGTCGGCTAACCTCTGAAGAATATTGAGTTGTGGCGCCTCGTGATCCCCGCAGAAGCAACCACACGGCCTGCCTGCCCAAGACCCGGCTTGCCTTGACACTCGCACGGAACGATGTAAAAATAACGAATAATGTGTGAACTACTTTTATTAGAGTTCTGCGACACTCAGTGAACTGTTTGTATACGGACATTATTAGCAAGTAATGTGTTTGAGTCATTTTTCCTAATATTCGGTGATCCCTTAGAATTGCCATTTATATCAGCAGAGATGGTGTATTATATTTATCTTTTTTATCAACTGTTTTCATGGAAATATTAATAAGTGAAGTGTGTACATTATTCTTAATATTAATCGTTCAATTATTACTCCAAAATCCAGACCATGTGTATAAATGACAAACAAGAGTGGGCCCAGTACTGTACCCTGCGGTCCCTCATCGTTACACTGCCCTAGACGGATTGTTTACCTTTGATTTGCACAGTTTCTTGCAGCTGAGCCATGTCCTCAGGCAGATCGGTACTTTACCATCTAGTGCATGAGCCTCTAGTTCTAATCCAATTCAGTACTTTCCAATCTATTAATTAAGCGAACTTATAATTTTCTTAATGGACTATTTTTATAGTTTGAGCAGACTCCTTTGCCGTAAAGGAACACGTACTATTTTCCACTAATCTGTTTAATTGTTTAGTTGATTTTTTTGTCTCATTGACCGTAAAGAAGAAAAGAAAAAGCTGCCGCTACACTTGAACCTGTCGGCGGGGGAGTGAAAACCTTTTGTAACTGAAACTTGTTATTGGGTTGAAGACAACAGAACACAGTCCCGTTCGATGTGTGAATTTCATGATGACATAATAACAGTATACGATGAAATAGTAATGGACTTTTATTTTTCTCTGGCATACAGAACTTGATCAAGAGAAAAGGCAATTAAAAGGTTGTTTTCGGAAGTAGTAACATGGGAATAAAGTTGTGATATATATATATATATATATATATATATATAGATATATATAAATATATATATATATATATATATATATCTATAGATATATATCATCATCATCATTCATCATTTCATCGACGCCTGCTCTTAGGAGCTCCCACCAGGGGATGGCCACGGCAGAAGAGCTTCCAACTTTCTCTATCCAGACAGTCCCTCCTTGCCTCCTCAAAGTTTCTCAAAGATCTTTCCCCCCTCTCCCTAACGTACTGTTGTGCTGGAAACTTCCCCCGGCGTCCATGGGGCTCTAGAAGGCTCCGGGAAGAGCGAGCAAGGGGGCGGGGAGCAAAGCCTCGTCCGCGCCCAGCCAGGCGCAGGCAGGAAAGAAGTGTTGCCAACCCGCACATACTTTTGCTACATGTTCTTGTATGATCTAAAATATACTGTAACATTCTAGACTGTACTGTTCTGGATATATATAGAAGAAGAGGGCGAGAGGAGGGCAGTCCCAGTCATAGTAAGCCAGTGGTCAGTGAAGAGTCAGAGTGAAGTGTACTACTAAGGAAGAATATTAAACTACAGAAGTTGTGCAAAGTGTTTATATATATCTCCCTCCCACGGAGTCTTGTGACGGCGACACGGAACCCAAGTAATACGTCCGGCATAACACTGGTGTCAGGAGTGTAGCCATTTGTTTTTTCGCCATGGAGACTCGTTCCCAAGCTGCCCAGAGGGACGACATGTTGACTGAACTTTTGGAAGCCTTGAGACTACAGGGGGAGAAACAAGAAAGAGCACAGCAACAAGAAAGAACACTCTAAGAACTCAAAGAACAACAAGAAAGAGCACACCAAGAACTCAAAGAACAACAAGAAAGAGCACACCAAGAACTCAAAGAACAACAAGAAAGAGCACAGCAACAAAAAGAAAGAGCACAGCAACAACAAGAAAGAACACTCCAAGAACTCAAAGAACAACAAGAAAGAGCACACCAAGAACTCAAAGAACAACAAGAAAGAGCACAGCAACAACAAGAAAGAGCACAGCAACAACAAGAAGGAACACTCCAAGAACTCAAAGAACAGCTAGAAGATCGCTTTACAGGATTACAGCTACAGCTTAAAGCAGTACAAGATGGAAATGAGTCAGTGCGAAGAGAAATGACTGATGTGACCACGAACTTGGGACAACGCCTGATAGAAGTGGAGAAAGAACACACAAATCTTCAACAAGAGATGGAGGTGGTACGGGAGACGACACACAAAGAAATATTAGAAGTGCAGGGAAAAGTGAACCGTACTGAACAGGCAGTTTGTGACGTAAGTGACAGAGTGAAGGCCCTTGAAGACTGCTTGGCTGGAAACGGACAGCCAGTGCCTGCAGGGGCTAGTTGTACCCAAGATGCTTCTCCTACGCAAGTCCGGGGTAGTTTGAGCCCTGTTTCGCCTGAGTTTATCCCCGCAAGAAGTTCCGCCAGCCCCATGAGTCTGCTGGGTTCGCCTGTTAGAAAGAAGCCTCAGGAGTTTGATGGCAAGGTCTCCTGGGAGGCTTACCGCGCTCAGTTTGAGCTGTTGGGAGCTCGGAACGGATGGGATGACCAAGAGTGCGCGGTACAGCTGGCCACTAGCCTGAAAGGGGCGGCGCTGGAGGTCCTTGCTCAGCTCGACAATGCGACAAAGGGCAGCTACAGCGGGCTGGCACAGGCGCTGGAGCAATGATATGGGACCAAGCACCAGAACGAGCTCTTCAGGGTTAGGTTCAGAACCCGCAACAGGAGGCGCGGCGAGTCTCTTCAGGAACTCGCTCAGGACCTAGAGAGCATGGAGCACAAGGCATACCCAGGTGCCACCCCTGACCTGCTGACGATTTTGCTGCGTGATCAATTCATCGATGCCCTGGACAGCCCTCAGCTGAAGATACAAGTGAACCAAGCTAAGCCAACATCAATGCAGGAAGCTCTGGCACGTGCCATGGAGTTTGAGTCCTTTGTTAGGTCTAGCTTGTCAAGCTTCAGGGACGACTCGACTTCTGGCTTTAGGGCACGAAAGGGCGCTGTCAGCGACACAGACAGGTTCCAAGGAACGTGCTGGTACTGCGAGAAGGTTGGGCACAAGGAGAACGAATGCTATAAGAGGAAGAAGGAATATGAAGGTGGCGCTAAGAAGAAGCCCAGGGAAGGACCCAAGTGCTGGACCTGTGGAGAAAAGGGGCACTGGAAGAACGAGTGTCGGAAAAATGTGCCATCAACGAGGGACCACCACTCGGGAAACTAAGAAGGACTGGTTCACGGGGGCAACGACCAGTCTGTCCTGTACATGCCCCGAAGATATCAATGTGCAGGAGAACCACCATGACGAGCTGCCAAGTGGAGGGCAAGGTTGACGGAGTGTTGTGGCCTGTGGTCGTCGACACAGGCTCGGAACGCACATTGGTGCGGCCTGACGTGGTGAGTCATCGTCGGCGTCCTAAGACGCCGCATCGACTGTGCGGAGTCACAGGACACTACGCAGAGCTCAGAGGCCCAGTGGACGTGAAGTTTGAGCTCGGAGGAAAGGAGGAGTTCCTCTCTGTGTACGTGGCCGACATGGATGACCCCTGCATCCTAGGTATGGATTATCTTGTCTCCCACAGGTGCGAGCTGGACTTCCGCGCTAAGCAGCTGACTGTAGGAGGAAGGAGGGTGCCACTGACGACTGTGAACAAGGAAGACCTGCCAGTGATGGTCAAGCGCACCACCATTATTCCTCCGAGGTCGGAGATGCTGTTACCCTGTCAAATTACGGGTGCCCCCCCGGCTAGCCTGTGTGTGGTAGAGAGTGGAAGTCGATGCCCGGTAGAAAACGGGGTGATTGTAGGCAGTACTTTGGTAGACCCTGCTGCAGCGGAAATGCCTGTCGTCGTGGCCAATGTCTCCTTCAGCCCAAAGAAAATAAAACAAGGGACCATGGTGGGGTTGTGCCAAGAGATCGACCAGAAACCAAGAACCTGTGTCTGCAGGAACACCCTGACGAAGCCCCAGGAGGAGCTGCCCGACTACCTGCGCGACCTGTTTGACAGGAGCTCCAAGTGTCTAGAGGAGCCCCAAGTGGAACAGCTCAGGGAGCTTCTCGTGAGGAATGCAGATGTGTTTTCCACAGGAGACCTGGACTTGGGGTGTACGGACCTGGTAGAGCACCACATCGACACAGGTAGCCACCGCCCAGTGAAGCAAGCTCCTCGAAGGATGGCACCAGCCCGTCGCAAGGAGATGGATGAGGTGATGGATGATCTCCGGCAACAGGGGTTAATCGAGCGGTCCAGCAGCCCGTGGGCGTCTGCTGTAGTGCTCGTCAGGAAAAAGGACGGTTCCCTCAGGTGCTGCGTGGACTACCGAGCCCTCAACTATCTCACCATCAATGATTCATACCCACTCCCACGGATCGACGACACGCTTGACGCTTTGGTGGGCTCTAAGTGGTTTTCAACACTGGATAGGAAGTCTGGGTATCACCAAGTCAAAATGGCAGAGCAGGACAAAGAGAAAACAGCCTTCTCCTACGGTCAAGGCCTGTGGCAGTTTAAGGTCATGCCTTTTGGCCTGTGCAACGCACCGGCCACGTTCGAGCGGCTGATGGAGAGGGTGCTGGAGGGACTTCACTGGAAGACGGCACTCATCTACCTCGACGACGTGATTGTCTTTGGCCAGACCTTCGAGCAGGAGATGGAAAGGCTATCAGAGGTTTTCGCCCGGTTTAGAGCTGCACACCTTAAGCTCAGCCCGAAGAAATGCTGTCTGTTCCAAAAGGAGGTCCAATACTTGGGACACATCGTGAGCGAGGCTGGAGTACGCACTGATCCTGAGAAGGTGGCTGCGGTAAGGGACTGGCCGACACCCACCAACGTGAAGGAGCTGCGGAGCTTCCTCGGGTTGTGCTCATACTACCGCAGGTTTGTGAAAGGCTTCGCTACGATTGCTGCACCACTGCACCTCCTGACGAAGAAGCGGCGCAAGTTTGAGTGGACAGCGGAAACTCAGGTTGCCTTTGAGAAGCTCAAGGAGGCCCTCATCAGCTCGCCCGTACTTACCTACCCAGACCCCTCTAAGCCTTTTATACTGGATTGTGATGCCAGTGATGAGGGGATTGGTGGAGTGCTGTCCCAGGCATGTGCCGACATGGAACGGGTTGTGGCCTACTTCAGCAAGAAGCTCACCCCAGCCGAGAAAAACTATTGCGTGACCCGGAAAGAACTCCTGGCAGTAGTCAAGAGCCTTGACTTTTTCCATGCTTACCTGTACGGTGCAACTTTCACCATCCGCACGGATCACGCTGCATTGCGGTGGTTGAAGTCACTGAAAAACCCTGAGGGCCAGCTTGCTCGCTGGATTGGTAAACTAGAGCAACATCACTACACTATTGTGCACCGATCTGGGCTAACACACGGTAACGCGGACAGCTTGAGCCGGCGCCCCTGCCTACCTGAGTGTCAACATTGCCTCCAGAGGGAAAGCGTCCAGAATATGTGCCGCCGCACTACAGTGGAACAGACAGCGGAGGTACCATGGGAAGACTTGGGAAAACTGCAGCGGAAGGACCGGGATTTGAGACCAATTATGGAGTGGCTGAGTCAATTGTCAACGCGACCTGGGTGGGAAGTAATCTCGAGAGAAAGCCCTACCACCAAGAATTACTGGACTCAGTGGGACACTCTTCGGATGGACAACGGGGTGTTGCAGCGACGCTGGGTCTCTCATGATGGTCTTGACTACTACTGGTCCACGGTGCTACCTATGAAGTCCCGGGAAGGCATCTTGAAAGAAATGCACGACAGCATCACCAGCGGACACCTTGGGGTAAAGAAGACACTGAGTCGCCTGCGGCAAAGGTTCTACTGGGTTGGCATGAGGAAGGACGTGGAAGAATGGTGTCACGCGTGTGAGGTGTGATGTGCAAAGAAGAGCCCCAAGAAGCGTCACCGTGCCCCATTGCAACTATACCAGGTTGGAGCCCCCATGGAACGGGTGGCAGTGGATATAGCAGGACCCTTGCCTCTGACGACGAACGGAAATAGGTACATCTGCGTCACAGTGGATTACTTCACCAAGTGGCCGGAAGTCTACGCCATCCCTGACCAGGAAGTCACTACCATCGCTAAGGTATTGGTGGAAGAGTTCTTCTGTCGCTTCGGTGTGCCTAACGAGCTCCATTCCGACCAGGGAAGGAATTTTGAGTCAACAGTCCTTGCTGAGTGCTGCAAGCTTCTGGGTATCAAGAAAACCCGGACCACCCCTCTGCACCCACAGTCAGATGGAATGGTGGAGAGGTTTAATTGGACGTTGGGCCAGGAGTTGGCCAAGCAGTGCAACAATGATCAGTCTTCATGGGATCAGAAGCTGCCTGCGCTTCTCATGGCCTACAGGTCTGCCGCCCACGAGACTACGGGGTATTCACCGTCAAAGCTGATGTTTGGACGTGAGCTGCGATTGCCGGTGGACCTACTGACAGGAAGGCCTCCTGGGGAAAGCCTTCCAAGGGACGCCTCCAGTTTTGCCCGTCAACTAGAGGAACGGCTGGAAGAGGTGCACCATCAAGTCCGAGGTGCCTTGAAGTTCTCCGGGGAGGCCATGAAGCGCGGTTACAATATGAGGGCAAGCCACGTTGACTTCAAGGAAGGAGACCAAGTCTAGCTTTACAACCCGCAGAGGAAGAAAGGACAGTCTCCGAAGTTACAGAGCCCCTGGGAAGGCCCTTACACTGTGCTAGAACGCCTCTCCGACGTGACTTACCGAATCCGGAGAACGGAAAGGACCAAGCCGAAAGCTGTCCACGTCAACCGCCTATGGAGGTACCACGGTCCGGGAAACTACACCTGGAACAACTACAGACACCCAGCAGCCGACGGAAACGCAAGGGACGTCCAGGACCGAGAGGAGGTCGACGACGACATAGGCCTTCTGGACCTTTCAGCCGAGGGAGATAACCTCCCGGCTTCGGCAGATGTTCCAGGGACACCCCAAGAAGCGAACGACGACGAGGCGCACCAGGAGACAGACACGCAGGAGGCACCGAGCAGAAGACAGAGACAACGCAGGCGTCCACAACGATACGACGATTATTATGTTTTTTATTAATTCTCTTATGTTTGTATATAGTTAAGTGTATGATCGGGACGATCACAATTAAGAGGGGGGGGGGGGGGTAGTGTTGTGCTGGAAGCTTCCCCCGGCGTCCATGGGACTCTAGATGCTCCGGAAAGAGCGAGCAAGGGGGCGGGGAGCAAAGCCTCGTCCACGCCCCGCGGGGCGCGGCCAGGCGCCAGGCGGGAAGTGTTGCCAACCTGCACATACTTTTGCTACATGTTCTTGTATGATCTAAAATATACTGTAACATTCTAGACTGTACTGTTCTGGATATATATAGGAGAAGAGGGCGAGAGGAGGGCAGTCCCAGTCATAGTAAGCTAGTGGTCAGTGAAGAGTCAGAGTGAAGTGTATTACTAAGGAAGAATATTAAACTACAGAAGTTGTGCAAAGTGTTTATATATATCTCCCTCCCACGGAGTCTTGTGACGGCGACACGGAACCCAAGTAATACGTCCGGCATAACAGTACTCTTGTACCCTTTCCCTCCATTTCACTGGAAGTCGTCCTCTAGCATTCCTTCCCTCTATCTCACTCACATACACCCTTCTGGTCATCTTACTCTCCTCCATTCGCTCCATGTGGCCAAACCACTTTAAAGTCTGTCGCTTCACTTCTTCCACCACTCCACACTTCTTCCCTTCACCCCTGTGACACATTCCAAAACGCTCGTACACACTCTCATTACTCACTCCATCCATTCTACTCACACCGCAAGCACTCCTCAAATAACTCATTTCCACTGCCTGCACTCTAGACCTCTGACTTTCATTCCAGGCCTACGTTTCACTTGCATATGTGAGGGTTGGTACTATTATTGTATTTCTCAAATCCCTCTTTACCTCCATGCTCACACTTCTGCCATTCATGATTCGTCCCAAGACCCTACCACCTTTCTTCCTTGCAGTGCCCATTCTCTTATCTCTCCCTCCATACCACCATGCTTACACATAACTGATCCAAGGTACTTAAACTCATTGACCTCCTCCATTTCTTCACCATTCAAAATTATTTTGCATTCTTTTTCATATTCAATTCCCACTCTATATGGGCATACAAAATCTACAACCTCCCTTCTACTTCGCTCACAAACCATCACTTTACTTTTGTTGACATTTACTTTCAGCTTTCTCCTATTACAGACACTATCAAAAACAATGACCAAATTTTGTAGGTCACTTTCATTTTCCCCAATGAGCACCGTGTCATCAGCAAACAGTATCGAATTCAGTACCCACTTCCTTCCCTCAGCGAACAGTCTTACTCCAACTTCTCCAATTTTGCCCTTAATTTCTCAAATAACACCATCCATATAAATATTGAATAACCATGGTGACATGACGCACCCTTGTCTTAAGCCCACTTTTATCTCAAAATGTTCACTTGTTTCTCCAGTAATTTTGACACATGCAGATGCATCCTCATAGAAAGACTTTATTGCACTAAGCAGTTTTCCTCCCACACCATAAATCTTTAAAACATCCCACAATGCAATCCAATCGACTCTGTCATAAGTTTTTTCCAAATCCATGAAGGCAGCGTATAGTTTCTTTCCTTTTGCTAATATTTTTTCTACTACCATCCTGAAGGCAAATATCTGATCCACACATCCCCTTCCCTTCCTGTAGCCTCCTTGCTCTTCACTGATTTTCTCTTCTGTAAGTCTTTGCACCCTCTCTATTATGACTTTTCCATATACCTTTCCGGGTATACTCAGGAGACTTATACCTCTATAGCTCCCACATTCCCCTCTCCTGCCCTTCCCCTTGTAAACTGGGACAATGATGGCTTTCGTCCTGTCTGCTGGCACCACTTCCTCCTCCCATGCTACTTCACATATCTTGACCATCCATTTAACAACTACATCTCCTCCACACTTCAACATTTCTGCTGTGATTCCATCAATTCCTGCTGCCTTTCCATTTTTTTTATCTTTTTATTGCCTGATTTACTTCTTCATATGTTATACTTCTTTCTTTATATACTCCTCCTCTACCTCTACTCAAAACTGCTGCTGTTACAGCTGCTGGACGTCCATCCTCAAAATTCATTAAGTTTTTGAAATATTCTCTCCATCTCTCTTTCACAGCTTCCCCGTCTTTCAACATCTTTCCATTCTCATCCATAACTTCATTTATTTTACTTGAGGAGATATTTTCTGCATTTCTTTCGTTTTTTACTTCTTTCCAAAATGATTTCCTGATCCCTTTATATTTTTCACTTAGTCTTTTTCCAAAGTCTTCATCAACTCTCTTCTTACTTTCTTTTATTGCTTGTTTTAATTTCATTTTGCATTCTCTATATTTCTTTTTCCTTTCCCTTTTTACTTGCTCAGCCACATTTCTTTCTTGAGTTTTCTTAAAAAGTTCCCTTTTCTCTTTTACTATCCTCCTTATCTCTTCTGTCCACCATGAATTTCCTTTGGTTTTTCCATCTCTCACCACTTTCATCCCAAACACTTTCTTTGTTGTAGTTACCATTATTTCTTTAAATGTTCCAAAAACTTTTTCAATAATTGTATTATCTTTTACACTTTCCCATTTTTCACTTAAGGCCTCTGCCATTTCACGGTTATACTCATCCTTTATTTCCTTTTCCTGTAACTTTTCTATCTTCAGTATTTCCTGTTTTACTTCACCTTTCTTTTCAAACTCCCACTTTTCTTTCATCTTTAACTTTGCCAGCACTGCAAGATGGTCAGATCCATCGAACATTCCTCTTACTACCTTTGCGTCACAAATTTCTTTTCTAAGCCTTTCATCTACTGCCACATAATCAATCAATCCTTTTGGCTCATTATCTTCTCCCCTCCTCCATGTGTATCGGTGGATATTCTTGTGCTGAAAGAAGGTGTTCGCTAGGAACATTCCCCTCTCAGCACAGACATCCACCAGGCACTCTCCATTTTCATTCTTCCCAGGTATCCCCCATTTTCCCACCACATCCATCACACATTCATCACCCACTTTAGCATTCATATCTCCCATCATAATAAGTTTCCTTTCTTTCTCAAAAGTCTTCAAACATGCATTCACTTCCTCCCAAAAAGCTTCCCTTTCTCTCAGTCCTTTTTTACTTTTCACATTTACTGGTGCATAAATACACACTCATGCATACTTTACTAAACCTACTTTTCCTTTCACCCACACAATTCTTGATCCCTTCCAACCTGTTTAGAGGGTCTTCTGTTGATAGAAGTTGAATAATGCAGAGTGGAGTCGTCAGCGTATGAATGGATAGGACAGTTTGTTATGGAAAGAAGATCATTGACGAATAACAGGAAGAGAGTGGGTGATAGCCCTGTGGAACACTACTGTTGATAGGTTTAGGGGAAGAACAATGACCGTCTACCACCGCAGAGATAGAACGGCCGGAAAGGAAACTGGAGATAAAGGAACAGAGAGAAGGATAGAATCCGAAAGAGGGCAGTTTAGAAAGCAAAGATCTGTGCCAGACTCTATCAAAAGCTTTCGATATGTCTAGCGCAACTGAGAAAGTTGCACCGAAACGGCTAAGAGAGGATGACCAAAAGTCAGTTAAGAGAGCAAGAAGATCGCCAGTAGAACGCCCCTTGTGGAACCTATACTGGCGATCAGATAGAAGGTCAGAAGTGGATAGGTGCTTTTGAATCTTCCGGTTAAGGATTGATTCAAAAGCTTTAGATAGACAAGAAAGTAAAGCTATAGGGCAGTAGTTTGAGGGATTCGAACGGTCACCCTTCTTAGGCACAGGCTGTATGTAGGCGTACTTCCAGCAGGAAGGAAAGGTAGATGTTGACAGGCAGAGGCGAAAGAGTTTGGCCAGGCAGGGTGTCAGCACGAAAGCTCAGTTTTTGAAGACAATAGGAGGCACTCCATCAGGCCCATAAGCCTTCTGAAGGTCGAGGCCAGAGAAGGCATAGAAAAAATCATTCTTAAGAATCTTAATAACAGGCGTAAAGGAGTCAGAGGGGGGATGAGTAGGAGGAATATGCCCAAAATCGTTCAGAGTGTAGTTTTTACAGAAAGTTTGAGCGAAGAGTTCAGCTTTAGAGATAGATGAGACGGAAGTCTCATGAGTAAGGAAGCATATGTGGTTTCACGTATGGTAATTGTTCCGAATTTTGCTTTGTTGAGTTTAGGGCATTTCAAACACATGATAAGAGACAGCTAATTAGGGCATAAAGTAATAAAGATTGACCTCACTCAGTCAGATAATAATGTCTCATTCGTTAGGAAGCATAGGTATATGATTTTTCGGAGTAAAGACGTATTGTAACTGTTTGTGGTTTCGTTAGGTTAGGTAAGTTTAGGGTATCTTCAAACACATGATAACCAGCAACTTTGGTATAAATCAGCAAAGAATGACTTCACTTAGTTGTATAGGAAGTCTCATTAGTAAGGAAGCATGTATGAATTTTCTGAGTCAAGACCTATAGTAACTGTTTGGGGTTCTGTTAAGGCGGCGTCATAGAGGGCAAATTTCGGCCAACATGTTGCTCGTTTTTGTTGGCTGTTGGGCAAAATGAACAATAACCAACAAGATTTGGCGGGTCGGAAAGGATGGACAACAGTTGTGACGTCAGACTGGTTGGGAGGAAACGGGGTCAAATGACATTCGTGCTATAAGCTGTAAATGTAAATTGAAAATCAATCATCGTACATGTTTACTCATATTGTCAGCGGTAAAACTCCAAAAACCGACGTACATGTGCAAGTATGTGTTTGTGATTTATTTGTCCACTGTGTAAAGTTATTTATAACACTCAACTGACTGTGATGGTGGGTCACCTCCGCCCGGCCCCGGGCCTGGGATTGCCAGATTGGGCGAAAAGTAGCGGATTGGGCGACTTACGAAGGCTATACGCTACTTAACTTTTTAATCCCCTACTTGCTACTTAAATTTTGAGTAATTCTGAAATGTATTGGGCTACTTCATGTTGAAATCCGCCCTGTTTTTATGTGTGAGTAGGCTACTTATCGTCAAAAGAATCTGGCAATCCCGGGGCCCGGCCCCGCCGCCCTGGGTGGAGTCTGTGCCTGGCGCGAGGTATAAACAAACTAACCATGGACGCCCCCAATGCCTCCTCTGGCGTTTTTGCAGTCGTAGCACATGCTTCTTTATGTGATGGACGCCCCCAATGCCTCCTCTGGCGTTTTTGCAGTCGTAGCACATGCTTCTTTATGTGATGGACGCCCCCAATGCCTCCTCTGGCGTTTTTGCAGTCGTAGCACATGCTTCTTTATGTACAATGCAGCCGCACAATCTTCTAAATCCTCAATATCCTTGGCGTGGTGTTTGTTGTTGTTGGAGCGCGGCGTCAACACAACAGGGTGGGTTTCATCATAGTGCTCTCCCAGGCATGGTGACGTCACGCGCAGTTGGGAGAATTCCTTGGGCGTGTTTCATCACCGCGCCACAAGCCACTTCCAAGAAGGATTGGGGGCGGTCTCGGGAGAAACCAGCGTTGCCAATCTTCCGCGTCGCTCTGACGTCTAATATGTCTTCAGTTAACCTAAATTACACTTCTTATGTATAATTATGGAATTATAAATATAAACAATTGATATTTAGTTGAAATACAGCGATAGTATCTTCATTGTAAGGAATATGTGCACGTATTTTTGTTCCGTCTGCATCTTCAACGGCACCACGGTGTAAACAAACATTTAGCCGGGCGGCGCCCCGCCAGGCCCCGCCTACATACGGGCCTCAACACTTCCATCATCACCCTGGAGAACATTGTTGGTTGGCGATTATCACCAACAAAAACAAGTAACATGTTGGGAGGAATTTGCCTTGTGTGACGCCAGCTTTAGGTTAGGTTAGGGTTTAGACTATCTTCAATCACATGATAAGCGGGAACTTATGGCATAAATCAACAAAGGAAGAGCTCACTGTGTCATATAATAAGTCTGATTAGTAAGGAAGCATTTATAGATTTACTGAGGGCATATAATATATGCCCTCAGTAAATTTATAAATTATATAGTGACTGTTTGGGCTACAGTTAGATAAGTTTGAGGATCTCTTCAAGCACACGACAGCCAGCGATTTATGGTATAAACCAACGAAGAATGAGGTCACTTTGTTACATAGGAAGTCTCATTAGTAAAGAAGCAACTACGATTTTTTCGAGTCAAGACGTATGGTATTGTTCAGTGCTTTGTTAGGTTAGTAGGTTAAGTTAGGTTAAGTTTAGGGTATCTTCAAACACATGACTGCCAGCAACTTATGGTAAAAATCAACAAAGAAAGACTTCAGTGTGTTATATAGAAAGTCTCATTAGAAAAGAAGCATATATGATTTTTCTGAGTCAAGATGTATATATGGTAACTGTTCAGGGTATTGTTAGGCTAGGGTAAGTTAAGGGTATCTTCAAACACAAGATAGACAGGAACTTGTAGCATAAATTAACAAAGAAAAACCTCCCTTTGTTAGGTAATAAGTCTCAATACTGAGGAAGCATATATAATTTTACTGAGTAAAGACGTATAGTAGCTGTTCGTGGTTTTGTTAGGTTAGGTTAAGTTTAAAGAGATTTCAAACACGTGATAGCCGGCAAATTATGGCATAAAATAACAAAGGAAGAACTCATTATGTTATATAGGAAGCCCCATTTAGTAAGGAAGAATAGATGATTTTTCTGAGTCAAGACGTATGGTAACTGTTCGAGGTTTTGTTAGGTTAGATTAGGTGACGGTGAAGCCCTTAAGGATGTTGAGAAGCACACCCTCGACAGTCAGTAGCGAGTATATATATATATATATATATATATATATATATATATATATAGAGAGAGAGAGAGAGAGAGAGAGAGAGAGAAAGGAATTAAATATTTAGAAGACTTATGATAATGGTTAATAATGTAATGTTGGACGGATTTGGTGAGAACAACGCATGGGTATGAGAGGAGCATGCTAATGTATATTTCATGGTATTTTGCTTGCCTCCTATCTGGTCCATATTTAGCCTTTTTTCAGTCACTCACAGATTCAATTTTGCCGAATCGGACGGGTTAAGGACGTTGGGAAGCACGCCTCCAACACAAAGTAGCGCTCCCGCTTCAACGTGAACGTTTGAATTTTTGAACATTTTTTAAATATGCCTCCCTAAAATACTGAAGGAATGAGTATTTAGCGTATTCTGTGCAAATATTTTAAAATATTGACAAATAGTGAACATTTTGAAGAATTGAAAATATTAAAATGTGAAAGTATTGAAAGTACTGGAAATTACTGAAGAATAGTTAAAGGAATTGAAAAGTGTGACTCAAAATTACCAGAAAAAAAGCGCATCTCCTGCAAACATTGAAACATTGAGAAATTGAAGATTAGAAAATATTTTTAGTTTAAAAGTATTTAGAACAGAATAATTCATGAAGCGGATTGAAAGACTTGAAACGTGTTGAAACTATTGTAGTAGCTATATGGAAAGAAGCAGTTCCAAAATATTAAAGAGCAAATACAGAAGTATTTAAACTTTGAAAGTAATTATCGACATCACTGAAGGAAGTGAAAAGTTTTGGAAATAAATGAAATGACAAAGAAGTAATAGAAATCACTGAAAGACCCCTCCCCTAGAATACTAAAAAGCATACCATACGTATTCTGAAAGTTGCACCCTTTGAAAATACCGAAAAAGTCTCCCGGAAACCATTGCCAGCTGCACGCCGGAAGAATAACATCGAGCAGACATATATGGATAGCGACACTCAAGGAAGAAAACACATTCGTCAAAGAAACAAATAATTAAGTGTCTCGAACGTTCTGTCGACATCACGCAGACCGTTGATATGCATGGCCTGGCGCGTAGCACGAGGGGGAGGTATGGTAATGAAGGGGGGTATGAGGGGGGCGGTTAGGGTGCTGTTGGTGTGTGGGGGGGCTGTGGTGAAGGTGGATGGGGCGGGGGTGGTGGTCATGGTGGAGGTGATGGTGACTGGTAGCGGCAGGCACGGCACTCCCCTCAACCTTTCTTACATCCTTCATTCATTTTAACCAGTAGGGAGGGAGGGGGGGAAGGGACATGAGGAGACGGAGGGAGGGAGGGGAGATAAGGGACCTAAGTACACAATTTAATGTATTCGTCCCTGGACTCAGGGTCAAGAGTTTCCAAGGTGTCTGAACTTTTGGATTCGGACTCAGGCGCCAAGCAGACGTGTGTGTGTGTGTGTGTGTGTGTGTGTGTGTGTGTGTGTGTGTGTGTGTGTGTATATATATATATATATATATATATATATATATATATATATATATATATATATATATATATATATATATATATATATATATATATATATATATATATATATATATATATATATATATATATATATATATATATATATATATATATATATATATATATATATATATATATATATATATATATATATATATATATATATATATATATATATATATATATATATATATATATATATATATATATATATATATATATGTATATATATATATATATATATATATATATATATATATATATATATATATATATATATATATATATATATATATATATTTTTATGTTTCGCATATATGTAGGCTTTCTTGATGAGGCCTGATGGTCGGCCCCAGCCCGTTGTGGCGCAGGGAAGTTTTTGTAGTGGCGCCGTCTTGCGTGGGTCATGCTGTCCCCCCTCCTCTCATCTTTGAACCTTTCTTTAGAGAGAGAATCTAGAGTCCGGGTTGAAAGATGATCTTCAGGACAGCATGTAGGTAGTCTTAAGCCACTCAGCGGTGAGTGAAAATTTTCAACTGTGGCGGCGGGCAGGACTCAAACCCGCGTCCTCCTGGACGCGGCGCCGGCACGCTAACCACTCAGCCATCACCTCTCCATAATCATTATCTAGTACTGAGGAGTACCAGCACAGGGAACAAGTAGTGCTGCGCGCTGATAAAGGAAAGCAGTGTCGAGCAAGGGGCGAGGCTGCAGCGACTGTGTGGCCCAATGCTGCATAGTTAAATTTTGGATTATCTGTTTTATCAGGTGAACGGTGGTTTTTTATATTGCAAAAAATCCAATATTTAAAATAAGTAAACGTACTTGTACTTGAATTTAATTACAGACAATCTATCACTACTTGCATTCGAGCTCACCTAAAAAAAAAACTGTACTTGTTATCAGATATATTGCATCATAATGTTTTACTTACAAAGAGTACTTGAACCTAAGCTTGGCTTATGGTGCCTGATGGTTGTGTCTAGGTCATGGCCCCTTGTCTTTTTTCACCTCCTTCAGCCCTTTTCTCCTTCCTTAACCAAGTCGGAGGGGAGAGGGAAGGAAGGGGAGGGACTAAGAACTAAGGCCATGCTAAGGCTGGCCAGGGTCGGTTATCGCGGGGTGTGGGCAGCGGGGACTGGTTCAGTCAGGCCACGTGCATGACTGGCCGCACGACGCTGGACTTGCTGAATACCGGACGAGTTGCGACACACAGACACAGGGATGCATAAGGATATACAGAGGTTACAAAGGGACAGACGACCTACACAAAAGTCTCTCCTCTCCTGAAGGGGAATTATCGGCCAAGTTCCCTTCCCATCCATCAATATAAATAACCTCCGAGCTTTCAGTTGTGTTTGCCTCAACTCAACATACCTGCTTAGTTTGTTCCATTCATCCATCATCCTGTTCGCGAACCAGTTCTCGCCTATTTTCTTCCAGATAATGAAATTGTTCAACATGTATCCGTTGCTGCGTGTCATGCATATCTTTTCAGTATAAGTTCATATTTATCGCTCTTATCTATTCTCTTAACCAATTTAAAAACTTCAATTAAATCACCTGACAGTCTATATCTTTCCAAGGAATGCAAGCTTTTTTTAGTCGTTCTCTGTACAATAAGTTCCTTAGTCCTTGGATCATTTTAGTTATTATTTGTATTCATTCGAATACATTCATTCATTCTTTGTATTCATTCGAGGGAATCTGTATCCTTCCCGTAATATGGGGCAACATAACTCAAATGAGGTAAAGTTACTATTTAACGATAACTTCTGAACTCCGATTGCTGACGTTTCTAGAAGAAAAAAAGACTATATGCGCAATTCTTGGCGGTAATACAATAATTTCTGGGTCTGAGGTCAGAGCTGACGTGTACACCCAAATGCCTTTCCCGGCTGGAGTGACTAAGAACTGTGTTGTTGAGTGCATAATTACTTTGGGGAGTTATTTTATTCCCTACACTCAGGACGTTGCACTTGTCGATGTTGCATTGCATCTTCCATTTAAAATTAACATGTTAAAAAAGTACATATTCGTAATCTTGAGTTCTGAAAAAAAAGCTTAAAGGTAAAGGATATTTACTGTTCACGACTAATTATTTTTGTCTATATTTATCATTCAGTTATTACACCATAGAATAAAGTTCATATGAAATGCGCAAGACTATATCGCCCATCGCCCGAGACTTATCAAACAAAAGCTTATGTACAGTTCGTGTTTTCCGAAGTTTTATTTTATATATTTTTGAGTTGTATGTCCCTTGTTCAGTACTCCACTGTACTTCCTGTGGCTTTTTTTCCTATTATTTGTCTGATTTTTGTGTCTCGTGAAATACACAAGAAAAAGATGTTTGTCATCCGAGACTTACCAAAATGAGTGGAAGTTGAATATATTATTCCTGGGCCTTTTCGAAATAATAATTATTGTCCGATTTATGATTTTTTAACAGGTTGGTGAAAGGTCTGCATATGTATGCTCTCAGACCCGTCCTGTAACCATCTTTAACGGCTCTGGTTATTAACGTGCAGGGAAGATCTGCTGGGTGAAAGGTCTGCATGTATGTATTATACTGCCTGTAACCAGCGCCAAAGGCACTGAATATTTACGTGCAGGGAGGAGGAACAGTTTGGTGAACGGTCTACATGTGTGTGTTATCTGACCCGTCCTGTAACCATCTCTAAGGCACTGATTATTAGTTTGCAGTGAGGAACAGCTGGGTGAAAGGTCTGTATGCATGTGTTATTTTGCCTGTAACGACCTATAAAGGCACTGATTACTAACGTGTGGTGGAACAGCTGGGTGAAAGGTCTGCATGTGTGTGTTAAATTTTTTGCGCCTATGGCGCCGGTAGGCTTCCTTGGTGGAGCCTGGTAATCAGTCCCAGCCCGTTATGGCGCAGGCAAGTGTTTATTGTGGCACTATCTTTCTTGGCTCATGCTGCACCCTGGAGCTCATCTTTGATCCCCTTTTAGAGATAATCTAAAGTCCTGACAGGTGGTCTTCAGGACACCATATGGGTAGTCTTAGGCCACTCGGCGATGACTAAAGAAATTGCCAGCTTGTTTGTAACAGCGGGCGAGACGCAAACCTACTTTCTCCTGGACGCTGCGCCCGCACGCTGACCACTCAGCCACCACCTGTAACCATCTACAAAGGCACTTATAATAAACCATCAGGGAAGAGTAACAGCTGTGTGAAAAGGGTGCCTGTTATCTATGCTGGCCAGTGGCCACCTACCTCTGAAAGCTTTTTATTATTAATCTACATGGAGGAGGAACAGCTGGGCGAGGAGTCTGCATACATGTGTTCTCTGCCCTGACCTGGAGGCATTCATTTAGGCTTACAGATTAGTTGCTTGTGCGTGGGCCACATGACGACGGGGCAGATTCCCGATAAAGATTACTCACTATACAAATCCTTAGCCTACAGGAGCAAGTAAAAAGCTCTTGGGAAGGCTGGTGGACTTGTTCTGCCTCACCCCGAATGTTACTTCTTCCAGGTCACAGACTGGTTATTATTTCGCTGTGTCACGACGGGAAGGGAAGAAGGATGTGTTAAAACGCCTCTGCAAATGGATGTAACAGTTGTTTAGCATAAAGTTCTTTAGCATTTACCCTTTTTTTTTAGGAGTTACATTTTACGTGTTTGTCTGTCTGTCTGCATCTGTCTCTGTCTGTCTGTCTCTTTCTCTCCTTGGGCTGCCTCCTCCTGCCTTAAAAAGAAAAAGAAACTGTAAGACAAACAAATAAAGTAAGGTTATACAAGCTTTCTGTGACCCTTGTTGTTTGCTATTCACTCCGCCTTGACCAAACGTGACAAGTTAAATAACAACACTCCCATCCCCTTGTCTTCCCTTCCCTTCCCTTCCCTTGACCCCCACTCCCCCATGCCCCCTATCACTTCTCTCCCTGTCTCCTTGCTCTTTCTCCCCAGCCTCCCGCCCCCCCCACACCCTCACCCCTTCCACCTTCATCCCGCTCTGCATGTACTCCGTCTACTCCCCCTCACTGTCCTTAACCCCGCTTCTCCCCCGTCTCCCGTCTCCCCTCTCCCAGTCCCATTTACAGTACTCCTTCCCTTTCCTCCTTTGAACCCCCTAACAACCCCCCATCAACCACCATCCCTCTTTACACCATACACCGTCTCCCTCCTCTCACACTTCACCCCACTCCCCTCTTCTCCAATACTTGGCTACCCCTTTCTAATAGTTCTGTCCCCACCATCACACAATTCCCCCTTCTGCAAGAATTAACGACTCCCCCCCCCCCCCTTGCCTTCAAACGTCAGCAACCCCTTCCTCCTTTAAACCTATGGTACCCCTTCCTCTCCCCTCCCTTGATACGTACCCCTTCTCCTTCCCCTTCATGCAAGACGTAACTCCCTTTCCTACTTTCCTCCCTTCAAAATTCCGCCACCAACACCCTTTCTTAAGGTCTCTCCACCTACCCTTGCAGCAGCTTATGTTCTTATGTTCCCCTTCTTAAGACTCAACCTTTCTTCTCCTCCCACCCTTCTACATTTGCTTTTCCGCTTTCCTCAAGACCGAATCCCAGACCTCTGTACAATCCCTCGTTTCATTCCCCCAACGCCCACTTATTCATGTTTCCTCAAGACGCCACCCCTCACCCTTCCCCCTCAAGAGTTAGCCACCACCCTTTCCCTTAGTTCTCCCTTCACCCTCCTTACTACCTCTGTCCCCTCACGAATTAGCCACCCCCGTTCCCTTAGTTCTCCCCTCACCCCCCTTACTATGCCCCTTCGTCAGGAGTCCAGGATGAATAGTCAAAGAGGTGGGCGGTGCGTGCCTTAACCAGGCGATCCTGAATGCTTAAAGCAGCCATGATGGATGCGTAGCGAGGGCTGAGGCGCCGAGGAGCGTGTCTGGCATCGCTGAAGAGAGTTTTGTTTTGTCAGTTGAGAGCAACGTGCGATGGTTATTGGTGATCGGCAGTGATTGGACGCGGGGTGTGTTGACCTGACCTCAAGTTGATATCTCATTGGCCTTAGAGCATCATTGGGCAATCACATAAGTTAAATGAGGTGAGGGTTAGGACAGGTTATGTTAGGTTAGGTTTAGGTGGCCGGCAGAGGAATGGTAGAGGGTGTTTTTAACTTGACCTGACCTCCGTTTGTGTCTCGCTGGGGCCACGGAACAAAGGTTAGTTTGGGTAGGTAAGATCAGGTTAGGTTAGATGAGGTTATATTTGGTGATGGTTGGCAGAGGAAGAGTGGAGGGTGTTTTAGCTTTATGTGACCTCCAGTTTTGTCTCGCAGGGGTCACGGGACAAAGGCTTCTCAAGTTGATAAGTTTAGTTAGGTAAAGTAAGATCAGGTTTGTTTTGGACCGCAGTTACGCATGTTTACAGCATTCACGTTATTTTGGTTTGTCTCCAAAGTAAAAACATCTTGGTTACCGATTTATCCCCTCCGTACAGGTACCATTTTGTTATAATTACCTTACCCGCTAATACCCGTCAACAGCCAATCTAATTAGTGTTTCCTCCCTTCCGTACAGGTGTCACTGGCACGGCAGGTGGGCGGCACTACCGGAAGGGTCATCAGGTCACCCACAGGGAGGACATGACCCACGAGTACAAGGGTCACCGCTGCATCAGTGTGTATGACCTGCCCGCACACATGACCACCAGTGATCCAGGTGCTGACCTCAGGAGGACCAAGAGTGCTGTGTCTGCGTGAGTGTGCTGCATTTATTTATTTATGTGTTTATTTTGTAGTATAGGAGACTGGCCAACGGCAAAACACGGTAAAAAAAAAAAAAAGCTTTCTTTTTGGGGGCAGCGTTTTGCGGGTATTTATGTATTTTTTGTATATTTGCATTTATATATTCTTTTTATTTTTGTAATTTTGTATTGTTGCTTTTTTGTATTTTTGCATTTTTGTATATATGCATTTTTTTGTAATTTTGCTTTTTTGCATTTTTGTAGTTTTGCCTTTTTGTATTTTTCCCTTGATCTCTTTCTTGTACTGTAGAAGCAAACTCTGAGAGCATTACTTTCACAAGCTATAAAATGTATAAAACAGACAGAATGTAAAAAAAAGACCGACTGAGGAAGAAGCCGGAGAGAATGGTCAAAATAGATTCAGAGTTGTTTTGATACTCTTCAAGAGAGTTCAAGTTGTAGGAAAGAATACTGATGAATGACGTCAGTTCTTGAATTTTATCAGGCAATAAATTGAAAAAAAATGATATTGCTTAGGTCTTGTTCCAGAAGGTTGGTCAGAATAGAATGGGCGTGAGTCGAAAGACACGAGGCAGTGAGGGTGGAGAAATGCAGTTAGGAAGTCAAGAACAGCAGTTAGCATGATAACAGCGAGAAGAAAATAACAAGATAAGCATCATCATGGCGAACACTGCCGGGATGACGACAGTCAGTTATTTGTTGTTTTGTAATATTTTACATTTATCAACGCACGAACTGGCTGAAGCAATTCCGATGTACGTGAGAGAGAGAGAGAGAGAGAGAGAGAGAGAGAGAGAGAGAGAGAGAGTGTTTTATTAGTGATTAGAGCAATGAACTTCAAAAATAGGT